>NW_027256892.1:15185277-15262777 GCF_029215685.1 Pituophis catenifer annectens
CACCCGCAAACACAGGCTTGCTTACTTACTGTACATGCTGGCATATGTTGCAGCTAAAATCTATATATTTGGAAGAAAGAACAGGCTTCAAATTTGCTGGCGGTCCTTTGCTTCAGGCTTAAAAGATTTTCCCTGGAAACTAGACAAAAATCTTATCCCCCAAAAAAGATAATTTGTGCAGTTGTATTTCAAGACCATTTTTCCTTAGTTGCTTATCAATTTACAGACTTCCAAGATAGCTTACAACATAAAACCTGTACTTTGCTATCAATACATCAGTGAAATCAGTTTCACTGAATGTGAACACGGAATATAAATCAACTTAAAAAGGTAAATGTAAAGGTTCCCCTCGCACATATGTGCTAGTTGTTCCTGACTCTAGGGGGCGATGCTCATCCCCATTTCAAAGCCGAAGAGCCAGCGCTGTCCGAAGACATCTCCGTGGTCATGTGGCCGGCATGACTAAACGCCGAAGGTATACGGAACCTTCCCACCAAAGGTGGTCCCTATTTTTCTACTTGCATTTTTTACATACTTTCGAACTGCCCGGTTGGCAGAAGCTGGGACAAATAATGGGAGCTCACCCCGTTAGGCAGCACTAAAGATTCGAACTGCTGAACTGCCAACCTTTCGATCAACAAATTCAGTGTCTTAGCCACTGAGTCACCGTGTCCCTTTAAAAATCAATTTACATGCTAACAAAACCATGAGTGTAATAAAAGTAGCATCTAACCATAAAACAGCATACAGGTAGTCCTTGACTTACAACCAGTGGTGGGATTCAAGTAATTTAACAACCAGTTCTCTGCCCTAATGATTTCTTCCAACAACCCATTTTCCGAACTGCTCAGAAAGTTAACAGCCGGTTCTCCCAAAGTGGTGCGAACTGGCTGAATCCCACCACTGCTTACAACCATTCATTTTGTGACTGTTAAAAGTTGCAACGGCAATGCATAAAGTGACTTACGGTCATTTTTCACACAATGGTTGCAGCATCCCCATAGTCACGTGATCAAAATCTGGACACTTAGCAACTAGCTCATCATATTTATGACGAGTGCAATGTCCCGGGGGGGGTCATGCGATCATCTTTTGTGGCCTTCTGACAAGCAAAGTCAGTGGGGAAGTCAGATTTGTTTAATAACCATGTTACTAACTTAACAACTGCAGCGATTCACTTAACAGCGGTGTCAAGAAAGGTCATAAAATGGGGCAAAGCTCATTTAACAACTGTCTTGCTTGGACACAGAAATTTTGAGGTCAAAAAATTTCAAAAGTCGAGAACTCTCTCTCTCTCTCTCTCTCTCTCTGTGTTGACTTATGACCACACTTAAGCCCAAAATTATATGGGCAGGCAGGAGGTTGCAAAGACCAGAGACTAGCAGTGAGAAGGTTCTTGAGCTATTAATAAGCCTGAAAATAAGCCTCAACATTTAAGCAGCTTTGGAAGGACATACATGCCTCATTAGAAAAACTGTGGTCATTTCTTAAGGCTTTAAAAGCTAAATCCTGCACTTGAGTAGTCTGGGAACATATCAGCAATCACTGTAGACAAGATGTAATGCAGAAGTCTATCTCGTCCCCAGCCAGGACTTATTTGGGAGCATTTTACAAATTTGGTTTTCTTGTTATCCATTTCGTGTTTGTGGCTTTCATGCTTTATGAGCCTATTGTCAGAGTTTGCCACTTTTATTGCGCACTGCCCAGAGGCCTGTGTTAACTGGGATAGTTTACAAATGATGTAAATAATCCAAATAATAAATAAATATTCCATCGATGCCAGGGGAAACTAGAACCATTCAATTATTGCATTTCTGGAAAAACCCAACCAGAACGAACATTGGCTGGAAAGACAGCCTGTAGTCAATTCATCTGGAGATAACCTGCAAATATTTAATATTTTTTTTTCTTTTAAACAAAATCCATAGTTCTCCCACAATAAAATTGACTTTGATGCTGATTTAATATGAAACCCCTCACCAGGCCAGCTTTCTCCGCTGTTTAACTGCAGGGCCCAATGATCCAATTGTTTCTTTTTGCACACAAATTCTTCCAAACGCCTCTGCTTAGCAATCCATGCCCACAGGGCACAGGGCTGGAAATGGAAACAGAAATCCCGTCCCCCCCCCCAAGTGCCAAGCTGTCAGAGCCCACTGTGCTAGCCTCAGATCTGCCTTCTATCTCTCTGCTGCACTGAGACAAGCTTTTTGGATCTGGAAAACAAAAAGAGACATTTTCGCTCGCCACATGAACAAGCTCGCACACTGTGTTTAAAAAGGAAAGTGTGGGTGGCGGAGAAACAGCTGAAATAAAAGTAAACAAAACAAAACAGCTAATCAGAAGAATCCATCTCTCATCAACTCGAGTCTGAATAGAAATTTCTGCTCCAGTGGTGAAATTCAAATTTTTTTACTACCAGTTTTGTGGGCGTGACTTGGTGGACATGGTGTGGCTTGGTGGGCGTGGCTTATTGGGCTGGCAGGGGAAGAATACTGCAAAATCCCCATTCCTGCCCACTCCAGGGAAAGGATATTGCAAAATCTCCATTCCAACCCCACTCTGAGGCCAGCCAGAGGTGGTATTTTCCGGTTCTCCGAACTACTCAAAATTTCCGCTACCGGTTCTCCAGAACCTGTCAGAACCTGCTGGAATTCACCCGTGGTCTGCTCCTAAGAGTAACTCAATAAGGTAATCCTTGTTTTATGGCCACAATGGAGTCCGTTGTTCAGAATATATTTCAGAATTTATTATTAGAGTCATAGAGTTATAGAGTTATAGACCAGAAACCAGAACAAATAAAAATACTCAATAAATATACAAATAAAAATTCTAGAATAAAATAATAAGTAACAGATAAAATCTATGATAAAATCCAGTCCAGGGTACGAAATGTGCCTGTTTGGAGAATAAGTCTATTACAGTCCAGATCAAGTGATGGTTGTTAAGTGAGACAACTGTTTAAGTGAGTTTTGCCCCATTTTACAACCTTTCTTGCCACCGTTGTTAAGTGAATCACCACAGTTATTAAGTTAGTAACACAGTTGTTAAGTGAATCTGGCTTCCCCATTGACTTTGCTTGACAGAAGGTCGCAAAGGATGATCACAGGACACCTCGGGACACAGCAGCCGTCGTAAATATGAATCAGTTGCCAAGCGTCAAAATTTTGATCACGTGACTATGAGGGATGCTGCAACGGTCATGTGAAAAATGTCAGCATTGTGTCCACAATAATCTGGGTTCTCATTTTACTGAGCTCGGAATGATGGAAGGTTGAATCAACCTTTTTTTTTAAAATTTGATTTATATGCCGCCCTTCTCCGGAGACTCAGGGCGGCTTACAGTGCGTTAAGCAATAGCCTTCATACTTTTGTATATTTTTATACAAAGTCAGCTTATTGCCCCCACAAACTGGGTCCTCAATTTACCTACCTTAGAAAGGATGGAAGGCTGAGTCAACCTTGAGCCTGGCAAGATTCGAACTTACTTTAATTGCAGACAGCTGGTGTTAAATTACAGTGCTTTGTCTGCAGAGCTATCCAGGCTCTTTGAGCCCCATCGGGATCAAATTTGAGGTTGTGGGCAGAGTTAGCCTACAGTACTGCAGTACTGAGCCACCAGAGAGTTGAACAAATCCCATTCTAAAATCAAAATGAACACGATCATAAATCCTTAAACACATCTAGCAAATTTGAGCTGGACTAATCTTCCTTTGAGAGGATTCATTTGGCAAAAGGTGAGTCTTAACTGAAACGATGGGTATCTTTTCTAAGTACACTTTCCATAACTTCATGTGCACCACCCACCTGGTGTTCTAGTTTCTGGCGTGCATGCGTGTGCGAAGACTAGCTGGCTGGTGCGCATGCACATACCGGAAACTGGAAGATCATTTTCCCAGTGCGCCTGCATGCTTGAAGACCAGCTGGCCAGCACGCCCGTACCTGGAAGAGCAATGGCTGATGGCTCGCGTGCCCGGAGAGATTGCTCTGTATGCCATTTCTGGCATGCGCGCCATAGGTTCGCCATCATGGGACTATAGTAGTGATGACTAACCTTTTCGCCTTTGTGTGCCAAAAGTGGGAGGAGTGCAGGGGGGGTCACTTGCGTGCTTGCCCACACCCATAATTCTATGCGCCCCACCCACCCCCTGCATGCGTGTGCAACCGCCCCCGAGGTCCCCCCGTTTTTGGCATGTGATGGCAAGGTAGGGCTGTTTTTCTCTCTCCCCAGGCTCCAGAACCTTTCTAGGAAGCTGGGGAGGGCAAAAATGGCCTTCCCCACTCCCCTGGAGGCCCTCCAGAGGCAGGGAACAGCCTTTTTCCTGACTTCAGGTGGGCCCAAAAGGCCTGAAAATCAGCTGACCGGTGCACGCATGCATGCCGGAGCTGAGCTCATTTGCCCACTGATATGGCTCCACGTGCCACCTGTGGCACGCGTGCCATAGGTTCGCCATCATGGAACTATAGAGACGGTCCTTCTGGACAAGCAGTGGAAATATTTTTAAGAACTATTTCCATGAAACTAATAAGATTCTTTAACGGAGGAAGGCAAATATATACTTGTCCCAGGATAATGTTGCAGGATCCAATCTGGGTCAGTCACTGGGACCAGAGGTTTAGTCTTCAGACCTTTTGGACTTGTGCTGGACTTGTCCCCATCCTCAAAGAACTTCTCTGTGAAGCTCTCCATCATGAATCCAAAAACTCAGAAGATAAAACCCCTGGTCCCGATGACCGACCCAGATTGCATCCTGCAAGTCATATTTCTCTAGATACAAGCACAGCATAGGAGAAGGTCTTGCTGAAGTTATTGCTAAGCATTTAACACAGGGGTGAAATGCTCCCGGATCAGATCGGATCACCTGATCCGGTAGAGATCTTGGCCGATGGTTCGGTGATCTGGTAGCGATGGCAGAGCAAAGCTCTACCCACCTGCCCAGGTGTCATTACTTCCTGGTTTTAACCTGGAAGTAATGTGTTTTTTAGCTTCTGCGCATGCGCAGAAGGTTTTGTGCATGTCCAGAAGGTCTGTGCGTGCGCTTCTGAACTGGTAAGGAAGGTAAGTAGATTTCACCTCTGATTTAACATCCATCAAGGCTACATACGAAGTCAAGATGGATCTTAGTTATGTTTCTAGTTTCTGTCTTATGTAAGATAAGAACCCTTCTGTACTTGTTTGTCCATATGACACACAATCTTTTGTCTAGATTGTCAGTCTCTTCTCTCTCCCAACAATGTCCAAGGGTTCTTGGACAATTGGACAATGGACAAGGCAAATGCTTTGCCTTTCTTGACAGTTAAGCTGATGAATTAGGGCTTATCTGAGTTTTTTTGCTCAAGCCCTTTAGCTTAAGCCAGCTGAAATTCATGAAAAGGAGTGGGCATGCTATTATAGTTGCTGCTTCAGGCACATTGATATCCAGCTTCTTCTATTGTATGCCAAGAAAATAATTCATTCTGTAGCCACTGGAAGTCAAATTACTCTCTGGCTCATTTGCAAAGCCCATTCATGAATTAACCACTACTTGCTTAATCACAGCAAGTTGATATTTATCACAGGTACATTTTACAAGATGAAATCTGCTGCTGTTTGCTAGCAGACATTCATGAAGTTCCACAAGCAACTGCAAATATTCAGTAGTAAAATGTTCACATCCATCAGCTTCTTAAGTAGCAACCAGATCTGTGTTAAAAATTATATTGGAGAGCTCCACTCTGGCTTTCACTCTGAAATACAGGTAGTCCTCGACTTATGAGCCCAAAATTTATGTTGCGAATTTATGTTGCATAATGGAGCCCAAAATTTATATTGCTAAGCGAGACATTTAGCAAATGAGTTTTGCCCTATTTTATGACCTTTCTTGCCACAGTTGTTAAGTGAATCACTGAAGTTGTTAAGTTAGTAGATGGTCGTTAGGTGGTTAAGTGAATCTGGCTTGTATGTAACATTACAGATACCCTGTTTTCCCAAAAATAAGACATCCTCTGATAATAAGCCTAATTGGGCTTTTGAGTGCATGCATTAAAATAAGCCTCCCCCCGAAAATAAGACCTCCCCGAAAATATTTAAACACAGAGCTGACAATCAAGTAAGACAGCAGGAGGATCCCCATCTTGCTCGATGCACCCCAAAATAATAAGACCTCCCCGAAAATAAGGCCAAGCGCTTATTTCAGGGTTCAAAAATATATAAGACAGGGTCTTATTTTCAGGAAAACACGGGTAGTTCTCGATTTACAACCATTAAGGGACCTTAATGGTAAGTTAATGGTAATTAATTAAAGGACTTTAATGGTAAGTTTTTAATGGCACTGAAAAAAGTGACTTACAGATGGCCATGGCACTCATGTGATCAAAATTTGCACACATAGCAATTGGCATGTATTTATGATTGTTGCAGCATTTGTAACCTTCCCAACTGGTTTCCAACAAGCAAGGTCAATGGGGAAAGTTTACTTAACAATCGTGTCATTCGCTTAACAACTTTGACTAAAACGGTCTTGAAATTGAGTGCAACTGACATAATAATATTCTTAATTAGCAACAGAAGTTCTGGTCCCAATTGTGATTGTCAGTTAAGGACTACCTATACCATCTTTAGACATAAGATTTAACTCTAGTGTATTCTCCTTAACCATGGTTCACCGTGTGTAAAAATGTACAATTATATTTTGCAGTGGGTTTACAAAGGACTTTCAGTTTCAGGCCTACTTCTGCTTGATCATATTCTTTCCCGGTGAAAACTAGGCTTCTCCTTGTGAGCAAGCCTGAAATGTGCAAGGATCCCAGGAAAGTATAGATTAAGAGATATAGGCATTGGTTACATAAGATGCTAGAGCTGTGGTGGCGCAGTTGTCAAGGCTTTGACTAATGAACCCAAGCAAATCAGAACTCTGAGACTAGGATCCTTCCCAAAGATCTTCCTTATTGAATACATCATATCGGCACAGCTTCAAAGGAAAACCAACTCTAAATCTTTCCCGCAGTTTCAGTATAATTAAAATAGGAAGTTACCCCATCCCCAAGTGTCACAGGTCACATTGGCCAATTGTGTTAATTGTCGGGTTCTCCAGGCACTCGTTCCCTGACTTTATCCATTGCCAGTAGAGATGACCTTGGTTTTCATGAGAAAGCTCTCTGTTGTGTCTAGTAATGCATTCCAACCTCCTTCCCCCCTTTCCCCTCTGTGTGACAATTGAGAAACAGAAAAATGGCAGCTGTCATGTTCGGTTCGAAGTTGACAGTAGTATTGCAGGCTAACTCTGCCAACTGCGAGGAGTTCGATTCTCACCGGATCAAGGTTGACTCAGCCTTCCATCCTTCCGAGGTAGTTAAATGAGGACCCAGATTGTTGGGGGCAATAGGCTGACTCTGTAAAACCGCTTAGAGAGGGCTGCAAAGCACCGTGAAGCAGTATATAAGTCTAAGTGCTATTGCTATTGCTGTCTTTGAAGGTTTATAAATCTAAGTGCTATTGCTAACTGTATATAGATTGCAGACACAGACAGTTTTGTGAGTCATCCCAGTTCTCTATGCTCTGTGAAGTTCACATTCTTCTTCTTTTTGTGTTTTCTTTCTCCTGAAGTTTGTTAGTCACTGCCTTTCTCCATCTGGCTTTTAATAAGATGTGTATGTAGATAATTATTATGTCTGGATGTCAGGAAATCAAATTCCAGCATCCAAAAAAGAGGAAAAGATGGTTGGAACATCTACCATCAATTTTTAAATCAATTCAAGCAGCTATTCCTGCCAAGGAGTTTAAAGTACATTGATTTCTTTGTACTGCCTCACCACTCTCTTTCATTCTACTTTTCTTTCTTGATTTTTTTTTTGGGGGGGGGGTTGGTTATCTTGAACTAGTAAAAATATTTTTAAAAATCATACCACCACTCCTGAAGAAACTTCAATGACAAAGTGCCCTATTTAGAAAAGTCCTAATAAATCACCAAACACAATTCTACAGTGCCACGTTTGACAAATTGAAAATAAATTGCACTAACCCCGAGAACTAAAAGAGCAAGTTCAATATTTTCTCCCTAATCTATTCACAGACAAGGAATCATTTTTTTTCTTTTTTAAAAATAAAATCAATAGTCCATACTGTCCCAAACATCTCTACTGGAATCAGTTTCATCATAAACATATATTTAAGCCATCAGGTAGCGATGCCTAAGCTCACTTATCATCCACTAAATTGTATTCTGGGCTCTCGTCAACCCCCTCCCTCCCTGAAGATTTGATATCATTTAAGATCATCATTACAAACCTCTACCAACTTTGGAAATAATCAAATATACATTTAGAAATTTCTCGATTAATAAACATCTAGATACATCATTTTCTTCTCCATGCACAATTTATCAGACAAAAATAGAATCTCTCCACAGAGAAGTTAATTTCCTTTTTACAATTGTGAAGATTTGGAATTAGATTTGTAACAACAAGTGACAGTGGATGTCAGTTGGTCCACGCATAAGCACACAGATGGAAAGAGCAGCAGTGGTAATTAATAACTGGAATACAGATGACAACAAGGACTACAGTGAATTTCCGGCTATTTTGAAAATAGAAAAAAAAAGGAAAAGAGAGCCAGTGGTGGGATTCAGCCAGTTTGCACCACTTCAGGAGAACCAGTTGTTAACTTTCTGAGCAGTTTGGCAAACTGGTTTTTGGAAAAAATAATTAGGGCAGAGAACCGGTTGTTAAATTACTTGAATCCCACCATTGGAGAGAGCCAGTTTGGTCTGAGGTGGGCTTCAAAAGGGGTTCTCTACCCGGTTGCTGGGTGGATGTTGCCATGGTAGACGTGGCCTAGTCGGACTCCTGCAACATGGTGGGGGGGGTGTTTCTGCCCTCTCCAGGCTCCGGAGGCTTTCCTTGAGCCTCTGGGAGGATGAAAACAGCCTCCCCAGGCTCTGGAAGCCCTCCCGAACTTCCAGAAGGCCCGTTTTTCACCATCCCCGAGCCTCCGTGCGTGCCCTGCACTTATCTGCATCCAAAATGGGCCTCATGGGGACTCCTGGGAGGGGAGGGGCAAGGTGGCGGGGCCAGTCAGGAGTGGGATTTGGGGGTTCTCTGAACTGCACAGAATCTTAGCTAGAGGTTCTCCCGAATCCCTGTGAACCCCCAGTAGCCCACCCCTGGTTTGGTCTAGTGGCAAAGGTGCACGGCTAAAAACTGGGATTTCTAGTCCTCCCTTTTGGCATTAAGCTGACAGTATGACTTTGGGCCAATCGCCAGGACACTGTGTGTTCTAGTCCCGCCTCAGGTATGAAATTCAAATCTTAAGGAAATTTAGGGCATCTCCCTTGTGCTTTTTTGCTGACAAAAGATACCAGAATGAATAGGGCTCAGAGTGTATGAATCTAGGTGTCAACCCGGAAGCTGGCCTGACTGAGGCCATTTTGAGACTTCAGTGCTGACACACCAGAGAAGAGGGATAGGGAGGGGGGAATAGAGATAGTTGGGATGTTGTAGCCAAAACAAAATACTTTCTCTTGGGAACCAAGGACATTCCTGCAGGTGCTTGGAAGGAGGGGACTGGAGTCACCTAGCAACTGGACAGTATCCTGATTGGACCATGTGACTGATTGTTTTGAGAAAGTGACAAGCTTTCACTTTTAATTAGGTGGAAAACTGCGAGAATAATCAGAGTCAGTTTTCACCAGCCTGTGCCAATGTGACATATCCAATAAATCTATTTTTTGAGGAAATTGTCTGCCTCAGAGTTTTGTTTGCTATGGGCAAGTTTCTTGGAACCCTGACATTAGGTTCCAAGAGACCGTGTTAAAGACCCATTTCTTTGTCATTAGAGGAAGATAATTCTGAACCAGTGCAATCCAGACAACATTCCTCAGCAACTGAATTTGTCTCACTATTCCAGCTAAAAAAAGAAGAAGAAAAGTTATCTGCCTAAGACAAACCAGCAGTTTCAAATGGTGTTTTTGTGTAATTTGCATGCCTCAGTAATGTTTTATGTATTATGTTTCTTATAAGCTAAAATGTACATGCACGCTCCTGCAAATTTAGGTAAATTATGAATAAATTAAATCTTATCTAAATAAACAAGTGTCTTTTTGAACAGAAAGGCAAGCTGTCGTGAATATTTAAGTGGACCAGGATAAATCCTCTCCATATATTGTTACTTCAAAGAGGATTTCATACTTCATATGTTGTTTTAATTAGAAGATTGAGAGGGGCAGGAGAAAAAGTGTGTGGGGGGGGGAATGTAGCTCTAAGGTATAGAAATCCTAAATTGTGCTTAGAAATGCATTATTGGTATATCTGGGCTCTGAAAATAATAATGCTAATATGTTTGGCCCAAGCTTCAGGGAGGATATGACCCATCATCCCATTGATTCTTAATATGAGTAATATTCAGATTGTTGCATGGCTATTGCCATTTAAAAAATTAAGGTTGACTGAAAGTTTGATTGTATTGTTTCAAAAGTAGGAGATGCCTTATGAATACCCAACTGAGCACCATGTAGTCTCAACTCCAAAAGCTTTAAATAGCTTAATAGCTGCAGGAACATAATTGCTGCCAGATTGACCTACAAATTTAGCAATTGCGAGGTTTTTTGTTTTTTTTTAACTTTTGCTAAATTTTTGGATCTAGCTATCCAAACTGACAAAGTTTGCCATCTCCTCTACAGCACAATTGCTCATCCTGGTCTGTCCCTAGCATCTTATATAGGAGCATATAATTGGGGTGGAGAGAAATACCTATCAGGGCAACAACTACATTGATATCTGAGCATTCACCATGTAAAGCAAGTTTCTTTCTGTTATGATTTGAGAGATAGAATCTATTGCAGGTATGCTATTAAAATGTTCATTGTATACCCAATGGCCATCAGGTTTAGTACTCCCAATTATTAATAATTGTAATTGCTATTCTGACCCTGAGGCAGATACCCTTCTCCTGGGTGATCATTCTTAAGGAACCTGTAAGAAGGTTGCAAAATGTTTATCAGTAGCCACAGCTGTTAGAAACTGTCTGGTTCCCTTCCACGCTATTAACTGTTGACTGCTAAAGGCTTTGGGATTTTCTTGCTATTTAAGAAGATTATTTTATAGATATTCTACTGCATGTCGGTCTATTATTTTTACTCTTGGGCCATAAATAAATTTTGTTTTGATGATATGGAGTTGACTGCTGGTGTCATGATTTATTATGAATTTATCATACTACGCTTCTTTCTGTATTGTTTTTATAGCCTTTTATAGCCATTTTTATAGCCTATGAGCCATGTGGCGCAGTGGTTAGAGTCCAGTACTGCAGGCTACTTCTGCTGACTGCCAGCTGCCTGCAATTTGGCAATTCAAATCTCACCAGGCTCAAGGTTGACTCAGCCTTCAATCCTTCTGAGGTCGATAAAATGAGGACCCAAAGTTTTGGGGGCAATAGGCTGACTCTGTAAACTGCTTAGAGAGGGCTGTAAAGCACTGTGAAGCGGTATATAAGTCTAACTGCTATTGCTATTGCTTTTGATATGATCAGATGACTACTAATTACAATGCATTGTACTATTATGGTTATTGTATAGGCTTCCAGAGAATGAATTAAATCTTTGTTTCCCTAGTAATACTTCTGTCATCCTGCAGAAATGGATAGATTGTCATTGAAAATTAAGCAGAAACAAGACACAGAATACTATCAAACACAGAATCTATTTTACCAGTGGTTGGGAAAAAAAGGGGTGGAGATTAAGAATATAATCAGTATTGTTAAGCAAATTAAATACCCAGATAACACCATGTTTATTAAGCACTAAGAAATGTAATTAATAAAAAGTAAAAAAAAATATTTAAAAAAATACTTCTGCCCTCCTGTTTTCCCTAGATTTGCTGATCCTGGCATGGGAAAAATTGAAATTATTCAGCTGATCTGTGATGTAAACATCCTCCTAGGGAATGTGAAAGCCAGGCCACTGGGCAATTAATTAATGAAATCCAAGTCCACCTAGAAAAGGATTTTTTTCTGGTCAGATACAGCTCACACTTTCATTGCCCAAGCTGACCTCATGAACACTGTGAGTTTCTCCGTGGCATGAAGGTTGTTTTCAAGTCAGGTCTGGGTCTTAACAAATAATTAATCTTGACAGTTGTTTATACAGGATTATATTGGCTTTAAACACTCCCAACACCTGCATGCTGCAGCCATATTTCAGACACGCAAAGAGTTACAAAGGAAACTGACCTATGAAACTCTGGCATTTTTCAATGCCCAGCCGATTCCATTCTGATTGTCTTCTATTATTGTCCTTTGACTGGGTTAATTCTATGAAGTCAGGAAAGTTACTCAACTATCTTTTGTGTCCCACAACTTGGGACTGTTTGTTGAACCTGCTTTCAGAGCAGTAATTACAAAGTCTGTAGGGCTTAATTGAAGGAGTTTATGAAGAGCTTTGGCCTTCTTAAAGCAAAGAGTGCCAGAGAAGGGCAAAGTGTCAGTACAGCTGCAGATAAACCCGTGTAATCTTCTCTCAGCAAGGAGCAGATGCCTTTTAATACCCTCACTGTATGGCAACAATTCTTGATTAAGGCACATCTGGAGAATCAAAGCTATGGAACCGTTCTGGGGGAAGGAAGGTGAAGAAGGTCATGACTTCAGTTTAATTAAGTTGATGGCATCCATTCAATCTCTTTTCCCCTCCCTGTTTTTTTTTTCTTTTTATTTATTGAAAGAAACTGGGTTAAGAGAGACTTGTGAGATCTCATAATAAAATATGGTTGCTAAGGTCAATCTGCCAAGGATAAATGGTGCAAAGTGGACTCCTTAATAGTTAGGTTTCTTAAGGCTCTCCAATAGCTGAACTAGGAGATTGAGTTGCAATACAGAAAGCCCTTTGTTCAAATCTTGATCAAATTCACTAAGGGATAAAGCAGCAGCTCTAGCCCTCAGTTCCCCAGAACAATACAGGAAAGTAGGAGGCTTGGTTACAGTAGTGGCCAAAATTGTTGAAATCTTTTGGGAAAAGTGTATTTTCTAAAACTAGCTAATAACACCACTTTTTTGGGGAGCAGTACCATAAAATTATATATATCAATGGAAAGAATTTAATCAAGAATGTAATGCGATAACTTTTATGAAGGATTTGAGAATAGAATAGTTACAGTATAAAGAAGAAATGTGAAACACGTAGAAAAAACGAGATATACAAAAATTATCAGCACATCAGTTAATAGTTGGGTAACCTTTAGCATGAATTACGGCCTTACAGTGTCTTCCCATGGAATGAACCAAGCCTTTTAGTTCTGCAGCTGTTATAACGTGAAGCCAAGATTGAATGATTGCTTCTATTAACTGGGTTTTATTGCTGGGTCGCTTCTGACTAACAAGTTTCTTTAATTGGCTCTATAGATTTTTCAATTGGGTTAAGGTCTGGGCTATTCCCAGGCCACTCCAGCAGTGGAATAGGATTACCTTGAAACGCCAAAAAAAAAAAAAAAGTTGTGTTATTAGCCATCAAACCTCAAAAATACACTTTTCCCGAAAGGTTTCCACAATTTTGGCCACTACTGTACAATTGTTTGATGATCCCCATCCATTCTTCAAAGCTGGGCAACCTTTCCAAGACTCTGGAGCTGGTTTGTTTGTTTGTTTGTTTGTTTGTTTAATTAATTAATTAATTAATTAATTAATTAATTAAATTTCTATACCGCCCTACTCCCGAAGGACTCAGGGCGGTGAACAGCCACAATATAAAACACATAAATACAAAGTTTAAAATAGAGTAAAAACGAATTAAATAATTTGGCTGAGACAAATTTAAAATACCCCATAATTTAAAAACAAATTAAAATTTACATTTAAAAAGGGGAGAAGATTTAGGCCAGGCCAGCTTGATGAAATAAAAAAGTCTTAAGCGCGCGACAGAAGGTTTGATGTCCTCCCTGCTAGGCATCCACATCCATGCCCCCAAAATCTCAAGAGGATCTGGAAATAATTTCATTGAATGATATGTAGAGGTCTACAAATTTCTATCCTGTATTGCCATTGTAGGGATCATCCCTGCATGTTGCAAATAAAGAACTTGAAACGCTCCAGACTATAAGACGCACCTAACTTTTTTGGTGAGGAAAACAAGAAAAAGAAATCTACCTCTGCCTCCCAGCAATTTTGCCTTGTTGCAGCAAACAGCAAATAGCCTGCTTTACTTTCATTTTCATTTTCAGCATAGCTTGATTAGCACAAGAAAAAAAAAATCTGCTCCCAGAAATTTACCTCCTTGCAGCAAGCAGCAGAGGCCCCCGCAAAACAGCTGAGAGCAAAACAGCTGAGAGTCAGGAGGCCGATCCAATCAACTTGTGCTAATTAGGCTGTGCTGAAGCTGAAAGGAGCTGTTTCTTCTTGCTGCTTGCTGCAAGGAGGTAAACTACTGGGAGGCAGAGGCCAAAGGGTGGGGGCCAGTGGATGGGCGGGGCTACATTCGGTATATAAGACGCACCTAAATTTTCACCCCCTTTTAGGGGGGAAAAAGGTGTGTCTTATACTCCAAAAAATACGGTATATAGTAAAAAATATACTATGGTGATGGTGGAGAGAATGGTCATTGACTGAGCCACTGCAAAGCATGTTAAATGAAGGTGGCTTCTATTGACTTGGCTTGTTGGAAGCTTCCTTGAAAGCTCACAAATGGCAGACACGTGTCCCTGGGATGCTGCAACTGTCATAAATAAAGGGCACTTGCCCAAGCATCCAAATTTTAATCATGTGATTACAGAGATACTGCTATGTTCAAAGACTGGTCGTAAGTCACTTTTGTCAGTGCTGTCACAACCTCAAACAGCAGTTAAACAAATAGTCATTAAGTTGAGCACTGCCTACAGTGCCATACTTAAAGACATTGCCTGGTTGACCAGGTGTCTTCAGAATGGTTTTAGAATGATTCTCCTTATCTCTCTTTGCCCTCAATGGCATGCCACAGGTAGACTGGAAATGAATGGTGAAAGACAGTCCTTAAGAGATCCATCCCTTTCACCTGAGTTATTATGGCTGCAAGAAAACAATCTGAAGGGCAATGAGGCCATCAGAAACCTGGATGAAGGGATGATAAATGAAATCATTCAAGAGAAGGAACAGAATACTGCCCTCCCCAACTGTGATGCCTTTATTTAAAAACATATAGTTGAGATGGCTAATCACAACGCATTCAGCTGTGAGGTCTGTTCATTACCAAAAGCCTGCTAACACCGAGACTTGTAGCAGGGTTGGGAGCCTGACTTAATAAATCAAAGCTGACAAGCGCTCCCAAACTGATATAAAATAGTCTCTTTAATGTCTGAGACCTGCAAAACTTCTATTCATTTTACTTTCTAAAATAATAGATGAAGAGCAATCCAAAACTCTCTATTCCCCTCTGGCGAGCGCCTTGCATCTTCATTTTTCAAGTGGGCAGTGAGATTGACTGCAAAATTAAGATGGCATGTAGAGCATACAAGGCAACCATCTGCTAGATGGGGTGAATGGGTTAACAATTAGATAACCTGATTGGGGTCTGTCACAGATTTGCCCAGGGAGAAAAGATCCCAAAGAATAAGGCTAACTTTATAATCATAATCATAAGTTTTTTTGTCAAGAATATATAAGATAACAGGTAAAAGTATAAACATAATTTGAATACATGAAAAGAGTAAGTAAAAAGGAATATTAGGACAGGGACGGTAGGCACATTGGTGCACTTATGCATGCCCCTCTTAGGAATGGGGTGAGGTCAACAGTAGACAGTCTAACATGAAAGGTTTGGGGGTTTGGGGAAGATTGTTAAGTAAGATTGGTTTTTTTTAAAAAAAATCTTTAAGTAAGATTGTACCTCCCCCCCCCCAGTTTTGGTTCAATCATGTCCTATTCTCAGAGACTGACTGGACAAGTCTCTACAGTTTTCTTGACAAGATTTTTCCAAAAAGGTTTGCCACTGTCTCCTTCTTAGGGCTGAGAAAAAAAGACTGGCCCAAAGTCACCCAGTCAGCTTTATGCCTAAAGCGGGACTAAAATTCACGGTCTCCTAGTGATTGGCCCTAAGTCACCCAGCCAGCTCTTATGTCTAAGGCAGGACTAGAACTCACTCAGCTTGCCCAAAGTCACTCAGCTGGCTTCATGTCCAAGGTGGAACTAGAATTCATGGTTTTTAGACTGATGCCTTAACTGTGAATAGAATAGAATAGAATAGAATAGAATAGAATAGAATAGAATAGAATAGAATAGAATAGAATAGAATAGAATAGAATAGAATAGAATTCTGTATTGGCCAAGTGTGATTGGACACACAAGGAATTAGTCTTTGGTGCATATGCTCTCGGTGCACATAAAAGAAACTATACATTTATTAAGAATCATAAGGTACAACACTTAACGATAGTCATAGGGAACAAATAAGCAATCAAATCATATTAGAAAACAATCAATATGAATCATAAGGATACCAGCAATAAGGTTACAGTCATACACCAAACTGGTTCTCTTCAATAAAACTACTTGGAGGTTGACATACAGATTCTGCAAAATTCTTTTTTTTTAAGTTTTTTATTAGTAATTCAAAATTAAAAACATTGAACATAGGTATGACATCATTGGTCCCAAGCATCTTCCAACACTTTAAGTTAATACATAATATACTAATGATAATATAATAATATATTCCTTACACCTTATACATTATTTAAACATAGTATAATAATAATCATTTATACCTTATTCCTATACAATTATACATATATATACCTGCATATACCTATCTATACAATTCACATACACATTTATCTATAATAACGTATATAATTCTAGTCTATCACTATTCTACAAAATTCTTAATGGCCACAGGAATATGAAGTCGGTTTATGTTTTTTCCTAGCCTGATAAGCTGGCAAATAGTTTTGATTTTGCAGACCTCTGAGTGAATCTTGGGAATTCCCAGGCACCTTAGGACCACACTTTAAGAAACATTGGCCTAGACTACAAGATTTGCAATAGCTGCTTAAGTTCTCAGGCAAATGGCTGAATTGAAGCATGTAATACAACGACAGAAATTTAAAATCTGTTGCATTCTATGTCTTGTCTTGTTGATGCAGCTATAATTTTTTAAAATAACCCACTTAGAGAAATCTAAATTCAGGGGATAGCAAATTTTTGATCCACATATAAACCAAGGAAGATAATATCACGTTAGTTCATTTTTATATTTGGGGAAAAAAATCCTCATCAAGAACATATATAAATATTATGGTGTATTTTTCTGTTATCTCAGATATTTGGAAAGAAATACACATAGATGCTTCTGAAGAGTACCAGGGCATCCCTGGATCATCTCCAGTGATGGAATTTAATGTAAAAATGATGTTCTCACTTTATAAACCTCTAGAGGGGATCTAAAAAAAATTCCACAGAAAAAGATGATGATTTTGGCTAGATTGGTGAGAATTTTCATAGCCTATTAATCCATGCTTGCCCTCAACAGTAATCAGAAATAAAACTGTTCTCTGTGGATAATAATCCTCTAATAAAATTAAGTTCAAACACTGAAGCAAAAAATAAGCTTGCAAGACATACCATATTTATAATAACGCACACCTTTTTTTTTTTAAGCGAGAGAAAAACTTGTCTGCTATCCATTTCAATCAAGTTATATGCAATTTGGGACTGCAGTAAAAGAAATAAAAAAGGCAAGAATAAATGCTTTGTGTTCTGCTCCCCACACCCCACTTCCCTGAAGGAATAAATTTTGAACTTTTAAAATGTAAATCAAGTAATCACCCCACCCGACCCCCCAAAAAATCCCACAAGTAAACTAACAACCTCAGCAAAAAAAAAAAAAAAAAAAAGCCTCAGTGTTTTGGCATTTAAGCAATGCTGCTTTCAAAACAAACCTTTTTTTTAATATTGATTTTGTGAGCTGTCATCTAAATGAGTTATCCATGGCCTGTAATTTGCAGCATTAATAAGAGAGGGTTATTTTCATTTATAATCACTGATAAAAACACTTGAGCTCACATGCTTTCCTTTCTTAGATACTCCCACTTTCTAAGGCAGACAGGTAAATAAGTGATTTAGTGGGGGGAATTAAAATTTCTAAAGCATTAGCTTTCACTTTGTTTTATCTGACATAGAATTAAACAATGAGAGGTATATTCGTTCAGGGGTCCATTTTAATCTCCCCAGATTTCAGTGAGGGCACTGGTGGATTTTGGATCCTCCTGTTATCTTCTCCTCTAGGAAAACTGCTCTGATATGGCTACCTGTAAACATTTTGCATATAATTTACATTATTCTTTGCTATCAGACATGCTGTTTAGGAATTCAAACACAACATCAGCAATTTGCAGGCCCCAGATGACAAAAGGCTGACCTACAAGATATTGAGGGTGAAGGTTCCTTCTCTGAGCTTATGGGTTGGTTTCCAAACATTTCGTTACCAGGCTAGGTAACAGGTTCAGCGGAGTTTAGGGGATGTCAGTGTTCTTCTGTTTTTAAGGTTCGTGTGGTTAGTAGGTCTTGTGATGATGAGGTCATGTCGGGTGAAGGTCGTGTGATGGATCTAGTGATGGGTCAGGTATGGGACAAAGCTTTGATGGTGCAGTGGTTAGAATGCAGTACTACAGGCTACTTCTGCTGGCTGCCAGCAATTTGAGTCTTACCAGCTCAAGGTTGACTCAATCTTTCATTCTTCTGAGGTCAGTAAAATGAGAACCCAGATTGTTGGGGGAAATATGCTGACTTTGTAGACCACTTAGAGGGAGCTATAAAGAACTGTAAATGTCAAGTATTTGCAAGCCATTGGCACATGTGTCATATAGACACCAGTGGAGGCAGAGAGTGTCTCCACCCCTATGTGGAAAGGAGGGGCTTACCCTGAGTATAAACCCCCCCCAACCTTTTCCACCTTGCTCTCTCCATCTCTCTCTTTTCATGTTTGTTCCTCATGAGACTTGATCTCTGTTGTACATAGTTAATATGCTTTATCATATGAATAAATACATTTAAGACATTTATTTATGCATCTGCCTCTGAACTCTTCTATGCTCCTGGGTGTTTCTACGATCCCAATTCCACAGTAAAGCAGTATATAATTCTAAGTGCTATTGCTATCAGGTGAAGGTTTTGTGATGGGGAAGTCACATCAGGTAAGCATGATCATTAGGAGGTGAAGGACTGGTTGGAGGGGGTCACATCAAGACATAACCTCCCCATCACAAGATCAGAGGTGGGCTGATGCCGGTTGTAACAACTGGTTCCCAAATGCATGTGCACGGCATCAAAAAATTGGTGATTATATAGGACATGATAGCACCAGGGTGGATGGGTGGGGCTTGCCCTTGGCGGAACTACCGGTTCTCCCAAACCGGTCCAAACTGGCAGCAGCCCACCACTGCACAAGCCTTATAAGCAGAAGATCATCAGCACTGACTTCCTCTAAACTCTGCTGAAGATGTTACCTAGCCTGGTAATGAAATGTTCAGAAACCAATCCACAAGCTTGGAGAACGAACCTTTACCCTCATTTTACACCCAAACCTATTCACCACTATTGCAAACCTACAAGATATTGTTATGCTTATACATTTGTGTATTGAAAAAAAGAGTCAATAAACTTGGACAAACATTTTAATTGGTCTTCTCTTTATGAAACCCTTGTTCTAATGAGCTTCCAAAGAAGTTCTAATTTCTTAGGAGATATTTTTTGTAAGCAGTAGCCTAAGACATTTGATTTCTATCAACCCAGAGCTTTATGTGGATTCTACTGCATCTCATTAAAGACACGTAAACATGAGACCAAGAATGATCTTACTGTTACAACTCTACTGCATCTCCACAGCTGTAGTCCTCAATTCCACCACCTATTGAACAGCAGTTTCTCTGTTGAGCTATCTCTGCTCCAGCTACTTAGGCATTTCAGAACCCTGTGTAGGATTCAAGATCAAGTGAAGAGCCAGCTTGCATAGAGAAGTTTCATCAAGAGTAAAATTCACTTATTAGTGAATGGAAAAGTGTGAGAGGTCATTGATGAAGATCTCTTTGAAGCAGTATAGATACAGATGTATTATCACTCTCCCCCTCAAAAAAAATCATGTTTTCAATCCCACGCATATTATTACAAAACAAGCTGTATTTGCAGAAAGTCACAGAACTAGCTTGGATTACCATTTTATGGAAATCGGGCATTCTATCAGCGCAATTCGGACAAGAAGTAGTAGCCATGAATATTAACATCACCTTTATTGTAAGGGTAAGCTAAAGGTAAAGGTTCCCCTCGCACATATGGGCTAGTCGTTCCCAACTCTAGGGGCCAGTGCTCATCTCTGTTTCAAAGCCGAAGAGCCAGCGCTGTCCAAAGATGTCTCCATGGTCATGTGGCCGGCATGACTCAACGCCAAAGGTGCACGGAACGCTGTTACCTTCCCACCAAATGTGGTCCCTATTTTTTTACTTGCATTTTTTATGTGCTAGGTTGGCAGAAGCTGGGACAAGTAACGGGAGCTGGCCCCATTACGCGGCAATAGGGATTTGAAACACTGAACTGCTGAACTTTTGATGGACAAGCTCAGCATCTTAGCCACTGAGCCACCACGTCCCTATTGTAAGGGTACAGTAACAGAAATTTGCAAGCCTGAAAATACACCTTCCCCTACATTTACAGTCCAAGAAATTACAGAAAGTTGCTTCTCAGATATTTTCCAGCTCTCCATTCCTTCTGCTAGCTTAACTGCCTCTTATCTGACCATCTATGAAGATTCTCATCATGGTTGTCCCAAAAGTGCTTTTTCAAAACGTGGCTGGACTTTTTCCTTGAAGACATTTCACTTCTCATCCAAGAAGCTTCTTCAGCTCTGACTGGTCAGAGCTGAAGAAGCTTCTTGGATGCTAAATAAAATGTCTTCAAAGAAAAAGCAACTCCAATTGCTTCTTGAAAAAGCACTTTTGGGACTCTTATCTGACCATTTCTCAGTCTGTTCTTCCTCCTCTTGTTGTCTCTCATGGACATTCTCAACAAAATTGACTACATATTTCCATCATATGTGTACCATAGTATTATGTACTCCTATATAATTTCATTATGTACTCCTATATAATTTCATTACTTTTAACCATGTTTAACCGGCCAGTACGCTCTCATAGAGAGGGACTCCTCCGGGTGCCGTCAGCCAAACAGTGTCGACTGGCGGCCCCTAGGGGGAGAGCCTTCTCTGTGGAGGCACCTACCATCTGGAATGAGCTCCCCCCGGAGATACGGAGGATCCTGGATCTGCGCACCTTCCGCCGCGCTGTGAAGACCTTTTTATTCCATCAGGCGGGCTTGGCCTAATCTCTTCCCTTTTTTAAATATGTAAATTTTAATCTGTTTTTAAATTATTGGGGTGTTTTAATCTGTCTGGGCCAAAATGATTTAATTTGATTTTATCTGGTTTTTAAATTTTTTGTATCTATGTATTTTATTGTTTGGCTGTTCACCGCCCTGAGTCCTTCGGGAGTAGGGCAGTATACAAATCAAATAAACTAAACTAAACTAAACATGTGCTCTATGCCATAGGCTAAATAAATCAATCTCACAGATCATTATAAAATCACATACGGACAGGGGTGGGCTTCAAAAATTTTAGCAAGGGGTTCTCTGCCCAGTTGCTGGGTGGGCGTGGCCATGGTGGGCATGGCCTAATTGGCCTCCTGCACCATGGTGTTGGGGGGCATTTTTGCCCTCCCCAAGCCTCCGTGTGCACCCTGTACTTACCAGCATCCAAAACGGGCCACATGGGGACTCCTGGGAGGGGTGAGGCGGGGTGGGCAGGGCCAGCCAGGAGTGGGATTTGGGCAGTGGTGGGATTCAGCCAGTTCGCACCACTTTGGGAGAACCGGTTGTTAACTTTCTGAGCAGTTTGGTGAACTGGTTGCTGGAAGAAATTATTAGGGCAGAGAACCGGTTGTTAAATTATTTGAATCCCACCATTGGATTTGGGGATTCTCCGAACTGCACAGAATCTTAGCTAGAGGTTCTCCCGAACCGCTGCGAACCCCCAGCAGCCCACCCCTGCACACAGAAAACTATGTAACACCTTAAAATGGCTATAAAATTGGAAGATTACTTGTTCTCTACTAATACAACAGCAACACATTGAAATGTCAAAAGAACCAGCATCTTTTCTTAAAGGAAAGGAAGAGTAAGAACATAAAGCTGAGCTGAAAATATCTATGTATTCATTTTACAACAGGTTAAGAAACACCTCTCATTTCTAGCTAACTGAATTGTGCCAGTGATGATCAGAGACCCCATTAGGCTGGTTATTGCCACTTTACCCTCAACGTTGTTCTTTTTCTCCCATCCCTTGATTGTTCTATGACCTCAATCCTCCTCACTGTGTATTTGAGTCTGTTGTTCCTCATGCCACAATGCTCCACTCATCATTAGACTGTTTTAAACTTGTTTTGATCATCAATTTGTTGCATCTCTTAACTATGACTTTGTGTAATTGAAAAGTAGGGTGGAAATTTTAAAAATAAGCAAAAACAGCATGTGGGTTGTTGTCACAGCTTGTCAAAATAATGGCAGTGAAGAAATGAATCTGAGTGTAAAAAGAGGAAGAAAGATGGCACCAAGAAATACTGCATAGAAAACAAAGCTCTAAGAACTCAACAAATGAAAACTGTAAGGTTCATTTGTTTAGAGAAACTGCCTTACCTTTGGTAAATAGATTTAATTTACAATTTGTGTCATAATAAGCAGACAGATGAAGCACAACTTCAGTGCTAATATTTTAACTAGGTATTCATGACTGGAGCAGCCCAGAAGGCTAGAAAATAAATAATGCACCACCAGATGCCTGCTTGTTTGTCCTTCCCAACAACTAGATTGCTTTATGGTTAGAAGCAAGGAATCCCGGATGGGATTTGTTGAACTACAACTCCCAACAGACCAGTCAAAGTGTCCCCCTGATGAAGGATGCTGGGAGTTTTGGTTTAGCCAACATCTGACCCTACAAAATCCCCATTCCTGCCAGTAAGAACAAAATGACTATTTAGAATAATATTAATATACTAATCGTTATGTCACAATATAAAAGAAGCGTGAAGTACTAATTAGGCTAGAATTTCAACAGCTAATGATAGCTTCTATAAAAGTTGGCAAACACTATTCTTTTCTTTTCAACAACAACCATTATGAGATTGACAAACCATCCAGAGATAGTTAATAGACTGCCAATGGGACATTTATTGACTAGCTTCCACATCTGGAGAGGTTCTTGCTAAAGATAAAACCAGGTTTTCTTCATGACACTGAGACTATCTCCCTTGCCAGTCCTCACATGTGGACAGATAACCTATAACAACCTTTTAATATAGTAAGCTAAGGAAGAGTTAAGATTACACCCAATTTTTCTTTCATTAGCACTTCATAACTTGGATTTATGCAAATAGGTCAAGAGAAGGACAAGCTTTCCTTTTTTAAAATTTTCATTGCTATCATGGTCGGAAATATCATCCCTCCAAAGCTGAGATCAAATGTTGAAAATCCCTAAGAAGATTGCTTCCCTCTTCTCCTAAAGCTTCCTTGCTTAGGTCCTGATACTCATAATTTGAGCCTATGATCTAATATATACTTGCCTTATCCCAGCAAATTCTATCTGGTTCAGGTCTAATGCTCCCATCACAGCCTGACACAAAGTAAGTCATCCTACATCCCAGATTAACAGCTTCCCTATAGCCGAGGGAGTCACCACCTTATCTTTCCCAAGAATACTTAGACTTAGGTCTTAAGCAATGTGACAAGAGGCAACAAAACAGAAAGCACACCAACCCTCTCTCTTGTATATGACAGTCAGAATGTAAGTTCCTGCCAAAACCCAGCCTTACTTCCACAGGAATTCCTTATACCTATTATCTCTTGTGCCTATAGTGTGTTTATGAGGGAGAGAGGGGGGGGAGGGAGGGAGGGAGGGAGGGGGAGAGAGAGATAGAGACAGAGTGAATATGTGTAGATAGATAGATAGATAGATAGATAGATAGATAGATAGATAGATAGATAGATAGATAGATGGATGGATGGATGGATGGATGGATGGATGGGTGGGTGGGTGGGTGGGTGGATGGATGGATGGGTGGGTGGGTGGGTGGGTGGGTGGATGGGGTCATGGGTATATTCACAGGGAAAAGAAACAGATGGGAAATATTGTCTATTCCTAACCAAGAAGGTCACTGCAGAATTTATTTGCTATGACTTGAAATGTATATGCAGTATCTCTCCTTAGTAGTTCAACAGCGACGTGTTTTGATTTCTGGATTAGCTAAACCTGCATTGTAAGAAACTTTAAAGCCACCATTTCTTTTGCCACAAGGTTTCTATGAAGACTTTGCATATACACGTAAAATCTCAGCTATCGGTTTGCTCAAAAAGCTAGGTTAAAAAAACAACAAATTTGAGCAGGCATGAAATTTGCATGGACTTTAGGATTCTTATAACTTGTTGAGAAATATAGAAACTTACACTGTCAAATCCTTTTCTAGGTCTACTTATCTGGAAGGACACGTCTTTGAGACATGGAACTTTGGGTATTATCCCCAACTTTAATTAGGGAGTCATAAAGAGGAAGTTCCAGAGTACCTTTAGAAATAAAAGGGTTGTTTCTTCAATTTAAAGTCTGGTCCCAGAACTTTTTCTTTGGCTATTATAACAGTAGCAAAAGAAACCAGAAGGAAAGCTTATTTCTTCTCTAAGTTTCATGTCTTCTTCATCCTATGTTGCTCACATATTTTTTCTCTCTAGTTCTGCTGGGCACAATAATCATTTCATTTAACACAAGGGGAGGAAACCTTATATGCAACCCCTGAAGTAGAATAACTGTGGTGGTAAAGATGTGGGAACAGCTGGAAGGAACAAAAAATAGCTGTCATATGAAAACTTAGCCATATTGTGTTGTTCTGCCAGTACATAAAGGTGATTCTACAGACCAAAAGAGGAAAAAACTGGATCACTGATGTGATGTGAATACAATAGGTATGAAATGATAGATTCTCCCACTCTTTTCTTATATTGTGTTTTGCTTGGAACAGAGCTGAATATGATCAACATAAACTGTTTTTTCAAATAAAATCCAAAGTCAATTTAATCCCACAAAGCAACAGGCAGCTAGTTGGGAAAAACAAATAGAGAAGTGAGCTTCTTATGCCATTCCAGCAACTAGTAGCTTGGAAAAGCAGGTTCTTCAACCTCAGGTGTCAGAGCCCTGTTTAAGAGTTAGCAACGATGGACTTGAAGTGTTCTTACCTGTTAAGAGTGCTTTATACCTGCGAGAACTGTAATTCATAAGGAACTCTTGTTTCTTTCTCTTTTAAATGTATTTTATTTAGTATGTTAAAGAAAGGGAAGCGAACAAAAATAAGAAAGAAAGGGATCAAAAAGTAGACTTTTGCAAGCAAATAAAAAGGGAATTCAAAATTATCATAGACTTTTTTTAAAAAAACAAACCAACCAGTGTTTCGTTGATTCATAATAAATAACTGGAAGAGGAATTCAGTTTCTTCAGTGGAGCTTTTGTTGAGACTTTGCTTGAATTTGTACCCTCTGGCCTATGTTATTTAGAGTTGGGGTTATTTGGCAGTTCCATTGTAAACAGGGAGATTTGCTTCCTTAGTTCTGTGAACTAAGGAAGCAAACTTCTAATCTAATGATGTCTGTAAAAAAGCTGCTCTAACTGATTTTTTTAAAAACAGATTAACAGAGTTGGAAAGGACCTTATAGGTCATCTAGTCCAGCGTCCACCCCCCACCCCCGCTCAAGCAGGAGACCCTACACCATTTCTGACAAATGGCAGTCCAATCTTTTCTTGAAAGTGTTAAGAGATGAAGCTCCCACAACTTCCAAAGGCAAGCTGTTCCATTGGTTGATTGTTCTCACTGTCAGAAAGTTCCTCCTCATTTCTAGGTTGAATCTCTCCTTGGTCAGTTTCCATCCATTATTCCTTGTTTGGCTTTCAGGTGCTTTGGAAAATAGCTTGACTCCCTCCTCTCTGTGGCAGCCCCTCAAATATTGGAACAATGCTACCATGTCTCCCCTGGTCCGTCTCTTTGCTAGACTAGCCAGGCCCAGTTCCTGTAACTGTTCTTTATATGTTTTAGTCTCCAGTCCCCTTATCATCCTGATTGCTCTCCTCTGCACTTTTTCTAGCGTCTCAACATGTTTTTTATAGTGTGGTGACCAAAACTGGATGCAGTACTCTAGGTGTGGTCTTACTAGGGCTTTATAGAGTTGTATTAGTACCTCACTTGATTTTTTAGTTAAAAGTACCTCACTCTCTTGAGTTCAGAGTTTCCTTTCTGGTGCACCTTGTCTTCCAGTTCAGAAAGCTCTAGTGTTTCCTAAAACAAGAAGTCATCCATGAAGGCCATGGGAAGTTGCTTTACTTTCTATTCTCATTCAGAAATCATAGCTATGAGCTCCAGGTTGGAGAAAAATACCTGAGTTTTTTTTTATTATTAATCCCTATTTATTCATATAACAACCAAGTTTCACAATCCTGTTTTTCAAGCAATTGTTACAAGAAACAATAGCCACATTACTAAAGTCTCACGCCATGAGGAAAAAAGAAACTCAATTTTGATACCATGCCAAAATCCTCTGTCCTCAAGTTTTTTATTTTATTTTTTATTTATTTATTTTAATTTGATTTATATGCCGCCCTTCTTCGGAGACTCAGGGCGGCTTACAATGTGCTCAGCAATAGCCTTCATCCTTTTGTATATTTATACAAAGTCAGCTTATTGCCCCCACAAACTGGGTCCTCATTTCACCTACCTTAGAAAGGATGGAAGGCTGAGTCAACCTTGAGCCTTGGCGAGATTCGAACCTGCAGTAATTGCAGGCAGCTGGTCTTAAGCAGCTTAATAACAGGGTGCCTCAAACCCTTGTACTTACCAAGGCTCTTTTCTAGAACCTGCAAATAAAGGCATATGGCAGAGCTGGCAAAATGTCAACTGAATGGGACAGATGTTTTCCTCACCTTGCTGCCAATTTACTTAACAACCTCCCATATATTGGAACTGATCGGCCAGGGAAATGGCTGAGTTATAATCGCTGTGGATTGCCATACAATCTTCTATTGTTAAATGGATGGCAATAGACTGGACAACTGAGAATTATGTCAGGACAGGCTGGCTGGTCTGACCTTTTCAGTTTCTGGACACATTCCATATTCCCAAGAGAGATGATTCTTGAGAATTTTTTTAAAAAGAAAATTTGTATTGATAAATTAGTAGGTTCAAACTGGTTGGATCTGATTTTGCCTGTTGGGAACTCCAATCGTAGTTCCTGGACAACAGACAGTATATTATGAATGCCAGAAGGAAAGTGGAGATCAATCAATATGAACTTCCCTGAGTTTTCTAATTTCTTTTCTTTCCTGCTGTTTTCTGCTTTTCTAACAAACTTGTTTTTCAGTTTTAAAAGACCCCACTGAGGAATGCTAGATGAAAGATACTGAAGCTTTTGTGAGTTCTTGTTCCTCAAACAAAAAAATGTCAATATTTACCATGAACATGGATGATTGTCTTGCACAAACAACAGGTCCATACAATGGTATTCATGTTCCTTATGGCCTAAAATGTATGACTAACACACTTTGTTAGAGACACAAAAATACACTTCTGACTGTGTGTAATGGGCTGTGCAAGTAGGAAGATCTGGAGCATAGACAATGGCCAGACAAGAGGCACCTCATATGAGACCTTCCCTAATTCTCTGGAAAGTAAAGGCAAGGGAGGGGAGAAATTTTAGACTTGTAAGATTCTGTTATTGTAAAGGCAGTGCTAGTATTGATGGTTTTGGTATCCTATCTGGATGACTTCAAAGTGCTGAAAATGAGACTAACTAGAACTGCTATCCCAGATGCGGAGGATCACATGTAGTTTGAAAGGCCATGGTGGCACAGTGGTTAGAATGCAGTACTGCAGGCGACTTCTGCTGCCTGCCACCTGACTGCAATTTGGCAGTTCGAATCCCACCAGGCTCAAGGTTGACTCATCCTTCTGTCCTTCCGAGGTGGGTAAAATGAGGAGCCAGATTGTTGGGGGCAACAATAGGCTGACTCTGTAAACTGCTTAGAGAGGGCTGTAAAAGCACTGTAAAATGGTATATAAGTCTAAGTGCTATTGCTATACTGGGTTACTTATGGCCAGAAGGACTTTGCACTCACATTGAACCAAAGTTGCCCAATATGGTACATTTTCTTAGCCACCATCATAGACTAGATTGTAATGGAGAGTTAGGTATTGATTTCAGATCTGGCCACCAATGTACATGCCTGTATATGTGTATGTTTGCATGCATGTATGAAAGTTGGTCACAATAGCCCAAGTCAAGTCATTCTCAGGTCATTGAGGAATCAACAGATGTTTCTTTGAGATTATGAGATGGGAAATAGCATACAAATTCCTACCAAGGTTAGTATTTTTCACTGCAGTTGAAATACTGGGGCTCACAGAGAAGCAGCCCCTGGCAAGCAGATAGGAATTACTCAAGCTCTTCTCAGTTTCAGCTGTGGAGCAGTGGTGGCCCAGTGGTTAGAAAGAACACTCTGTCCACTGCCAGTAGTTCAAGTCTCACAGGCTCAAGGTTGACTCAGCCTTCCATCCTTCCGAAGTCAGTAAGATGAGGACCCAGATTGTTTGGGGGCCATATGCTGACTCTGTAAACTGCTTAGAAAGGGTTGTAAAGTGCTATGAAGCAGTATATAAGTCTACATACTAAGTGGTGTTGCTATATTATCATGAAACTCTTCTGCATTAAACTATAACCCAGGCTGATTTTGGTACCTGTTTGTGTTAAATAATACTGTGGCCTCAGTTAATTTAGTAACTTGTTCTTCAGTTTGCTCTTCTGAGTAACAACAGGAAGAAAAGAAAAATCTATCCCCTTTCCATTCTCAGAGAAGTCTTAATCCAAGGATGAAGCAAAACCACTGACTATCAGACCCAATTTCTACTTCAACCTCTTCTGATGTTCTTCAAGTCAAATGTTAACTTGTCAGTCCTTATTAGTTTAGTTTCAGTTTGCTTTGTCATTGCACCTCATACAATGAAATTAAATGCCATCTTCAGTGTACATTATACATAAAAACCCCCCCACACATCTGTTCTGTCCCTCTTCCCCACACAGGCAACCACACAACCAGGCACGCCTGCCAAGATTTTATTAAGCAATCAGAAACCTTTGCAGATAAGAGTTTTGGCAGTAAACTGCGAAATGCCTGCCAAGTCAGTTTTCACTCACAGTCAGCAAGAGAGAGTTTCTCCTCAGTCTGGTTCAGTAGCAAAAAGTAATCCACGAAGCCAGAGTTGGCCAAGGTCCAATCCAAATATGCATAAGCCAGATTTCAGGTAACGCAATATGACTCTCAGGTTTTTAACTTTGACATTGTCAGATGTAAATGCCTTATTCTCTAATGTGTAAATAATGTATATATGGAACATCAGGGGTTAACTTATTCTTTGGACTTTAATGTATTCATAATTTACCACTCCCATTCCTGGCTCCACCCCTTGTATATATAAGGAGCCATCCTCCCCATTTTCCTTGCTTCTATCTTGAATATTCAGCGAATATAGAATGCCTATTATGATTAAAGAGAAATATATTTAAATCCCTAACTTCTATTATCTTTATTGAGTCTGACCCTGAAAATATTGCAACAAACTGGTAGCAGAGGATGGTTAATTGACTCAATAAGTAATTAAAAATGTCCAAGAAAGATAGGCCCAACACCAGGGCCTACAGCAAAGAAATAGAAACTGATCAAGAGATGATCAACGAATCCACTAATGCGATTTCGAGAGAATCCGAAGAATACACCACTGAAGAAGAAGAACTGATGAGTGAAAACAACGACCAGGAAGAAATTGAGATAGAAAATAACGAACTCAGGTCAGAGATATTAAAGATACTAAAAAGCCAAAAGAATGATGAAAGCCTCATCGCGGACCTCCAGGAGATGCTGAGGAACAGCGGAGCAGCGAGAGAGAAAAACGTCATTAAAGAAAAACCCAAAGATCAAAAAACTGTGAGTGAAATGACTACTGAGAAAATAGTTGTAAAAAAGAAAAGATGTGACCTCGCGCGAAATTTTGAATGGCAGCCATCTTGGTTTCAACGAACTTCAAAAGAGAGTGAAGCAGAGCCAATCAAAACGCTCAGTTCAAAATTTCTGGCGCGAAAAACGCTATCAGACGAAGAAAGTGAAAAAGAAGTCTCAAACTCTTCAGATGAACCAAAATCAGAAAGTGAAGACGATTTAACAAAGTCTCAAGTAAAGTCAGCAATGAAAACGCTTTTTGCTGCTTTTGGGCCAAGATTGAAAATCTCCAAGACATCAACGAAGAAGCAAGAAATCAAACCGACAACTCAAGACCTGCACGCTCCCATCCTGACTTCGAAAACGACGACACCCGAGCCCAGAGAGCCATGCCGATTCCGTCCTACACCGCAGACAGAATCGAGTGCCAGCGCACACAAGAGAAAGAGAAGAACCGTCGCCATCACCAAAGCCCCAAAAACCGAGCCAGAGACCGACTCATCTGAAGAGGAGCGGATCGAGAGAGCTGAAATGGAGAGAACCTTCCACAACGGCGCCAAAGAAGAAATGAGCAACGCGCATGTGCAAAACTACGTAGACGGCCCCGAAAGACTTGAACTGGCCAGAGAACCGCGCAGACTCGTTACAAGCATCCCAATGCCGTTCTGTAATTTCCTGCACTTGAGAGACCACGGACTGCCTCAGGTTGTAAGTAATGGACAAAATAATGTGGGGAACTTACCCAGTGACTTCCCAAAACTTAGAGTTGATGGCATTAATTTACAAGAGTGGTACCAACAGCTTCAGGTTATTTTCATGAAAGAAAATTTACTATTCTTTATAACTAGTCCTCCAAGAAGACCTTGGACTTTAAAAATAGATTGTTTACATCATAGAGCATTTTTCATAATAATTTCTAGCGTGTCTCCTGCAATGTATCATAGCATCAAACCAAACCTAACTGTATCAGAAATAATTCAATGCATGTTTAATCTATTTCACAGCGATAGCGTAGCCACAACCACAAGAATGTCTAAGGATTTCTTTTCTTCTAGAGTGAAACCAGGGGTTTCTATAAGTGAGCATTTGATAAATCTAAACAAAATAAGAGCTGAGCTGCAATTGAGGGGGGAAGTGATTTCAGATCAAACAATGAAAAGTGTTATTATCAATTCACTTGATCCATCATGGGATAGCTTTATGTCACACTTAGATACCATTAATTTGGGATATTTATCAATAGAAAGTCTATCTAACAAATTGATAGCAGAAGACAATTCAAGAAAAAATCGTTCCAGTAACCAAACAGAACACAAATCTTTTAGGAAAGTAGTCTTTCAAGATAAATATAATGAGGCCTTTAGATGCCACAATTGTGGATCCAGGGAACACAGTAGAAGAGACTGTCCCAAAGTCCCAAGGGAGAGACATAGGCCAGAATATAGGAGCAAATACAATTACAGACAATCTTCCACAGATAGACACAAATATAGAAGTCCACCAAATTACAGAGAAAGTAGAGGGGGTAGAGAAAATTCAAAAGAGAGAAAATCTGGGTCACTAAATGGGCTAAATAAACAAGACAGCACCAGAACACAACAAGATGAGAACAATAATTGGCTTATTGATTCTGGTGCAACAAATCACACCACTAACAACAAAAGTATATTAACTTCATTTACAGAAGATAAGTTTGTGATAAAGGTAGCTAATCAAGAAAAGGTTCAAGTATTAGGCAGAGGAAATGTGACCTTGCCTGATTTAGGGAAAATAGAGGGGGTATTATTAATCCCAGAAATACCTCACAACATACTGAGTGCTATAAAACTAAGCAGAGAATCTGACATCAATATAGTTTTCTCAAAGGGGAAAGCAACTATAGAAAAGAACAAAACAAATGTAGGTACTGTGATGATAAAAGGGGGTCTACCCTATCTGATAACCAAAGAAAGATGGTTACATAACATTGATTCAAATATGGAAGATTGTATTGAAGCAGATGATGAAAATGTCAGTAACAGTGACAATGATGAATGTAAAATAACTCATGATAACAAAAATACACACAATGAGAAGAAACCAAAAATAGGTAAACCAATTCATGATGAGTGTGCTCACATCTTACATAGGAAGTTAGAACATGCAAGCTTTCCCGTAGTACAAAAAATGACTGAACACGCAGAAGGTGTCAAAATAAAAAATTGTGAAAATTATTTGGAATGCTCAGTATGTAAATCCACCAAACTAAAAACCAGTCCCAGACCAAAAAAATCTAACAGATCAACTAACAATATTTTTGATTTGGTACATATGGACTTAGTTGGTCCATTAACTCCATCAATTACCTATAGAAAACGTTACTTCCTAACAATAGTGGATGATTACAGTCGCTATGGTTTTGTTTACACATTAAAGCACAAGGATGAAACCTTTCAGAAATTTAAGGAATTCTACAAACGCATAGAAACACAGCATAATATCAGAATAAAACAAATTATGACAGATAGGGGATGTGAATTCATGTCTAAAGAATTCTCCCAATGGTTAAAGGATAGAGGGATGCTACATTTCACGTCCAATCCATTTTCTGCATTTCAAAATGGGATTGCAGAGAGAAAGAATTCCACACTACAAACCATGATTAGATGCACATTAGAGGATGCTGGTTTAGGCAAACAATTTTGGTCAGAAGCCTTACATTATTCAAATTACACTCAAAATAGAACATGGTCCAGTATTGTGAATAAGACACCATATGAGGTGATGTACAATAGAAAACCCAAATTAGCACACATGCACATATTTGGAGTTACTGCAGACGTACACATACCTAAACAATTGAGAAGAAAGGGAGAAAACGTATCCAGGAGATTAAGATTCATGGGATACGAAACTGGAACCAAAGGGTACAGATTCATTGATAATAATAACAAATTTATAGTATCCAGAACAGCTGTGTTCCATGAGCAGGCCAATTGGTCTAAATTGCACCTTAATGAAATATTTCCTAATAAAAGCAAAGATAATATATCTTGCGAGGAAGGAACAACAGAAAATCAAAATATTAACAAAAGTAAGAACAAAACCAAAACTTGGACAAATAGTCAGCATAAAATAAAGACAGACACATTAACAAAAAAGGAAGCCAGATATTTGCATGACAACCATAGCAAACCTGAAAGAAATATTAGAAACAATAGAAACCAAATACCAAATAAATACAAAGATTACATAATGCATATGGATGGAGAACAAATAACACCTAATACATATGAGGAAGTATTGAAACTTCCCCTTGAAGAAAGAGAAAAATGGGAACTAGCTATGGAAAAAGAGATGGAAAGTTTACAAGAATTAAATGTATTCACACCTGCGATCGCACCTAAGGATAAAACAATTATAGGTACCAGGTGGATTTATAAAATTAAGAATTTGGAAGGAGGTAATACCTTATACAAGGCCAGACTAGTTGCACAAGGTTATGCACAAAAATATCCAGAAGACTATACTGACACTTATTCACCAACAGTGAGAACAGAGAGTGTCAAAACAGCTCTTGTAGTAGCATCTGCACTCAATCTGGACGTGTTTCAATATGACATACAGACTGCATACTTACACGCAAAATTAGATAAGGAAATATATGTAAGAGCACCACACAGTCAATACACTAATAAGAACGAAATTTGGTTATTAAATAAGAGTCTGTACGGATTGAAGCAATCTGGCAAAAGATGGTACGATTGTTTGGTAAAAGTACTTAAGACCATGGATTTCAACGCCACCACTGCTGATAACTGTTTCTTTGTAAAAAAGAGTAATGATCATATTGAATTTGTATTAATTTATGTGGATGATATTTTATATATTGGAAAGCATAAAGAGAGCAGGGAAATCTTTGTAAATAAGTTAAACGAACATTTCTCATTGAAATCACTAGGTAGAGTGAATAAATACCTTGGTGTACAAATTAACAAAACTAAAAGGGGATTCAAACTTACTCAGAAAGATAAAATTATTGAACTCCTAAACAAATGTAACTTAAATAATGCCAAAACATGTGACACACCTATGCAAACTGATTTTCTTAGAAACACTGATGAATCTTCCCCTGAGTTTAAAGACAACACATTTTACAGATCAGTTATAGGTTCACTCCTTTATATATCTAATTGGACTAGGCCAGATATTGCATTACCTCTCAATTTATTGTCAAGATATGTTAGCAAACCAACCTTGTATCATTGGGAAGCTGTCAAAAGAATTTTAAGATATCTGAAAAGTACATTAGATTTTTGTTTAATATTGGAACCAAATAATGACAAAGAACCAAAAATTACTTGTTATGCTGATGCAGATTGGGCTGGTGATACATCATGCAGAAAGAGTACCTCTGGTTATGTTTTTCTATTGAACGATTGTCCAGTTTACTGGTATACTGGTAAACAAGAACTGGTAGCCACTTCTACCACAGAAGCGGAATATGTTTGCTTGTCTAAAGCTGCAAATAACCTTGTATGGTTCAATGATTTGATCACAGATGTTTGGAAGAAACCTACTTTACCATTTATTATGCATGAAGACAATAAAGCGGCCATTGAAATATCTAGATCCGATGCAATTGGACAAAGGTCCAGGCATATTGATATAAAATTTAAGCACGTGAGACAACTATCTCAAGACGGATTCATCAAAGCAATACATTGTGATACTTCTGAACAATTAGCTGATATATTAACAAAACCCTTACCTTCTAAACAACACAAATATTTAACTTCTAAATTATATGTATTATATTGTCCTGAATCTGAATGTAACTGGTGTTGTATAACGAACCGGCATTTAGAGGGGGATTTGTCAGATGTAAATGCCTTATTCTCTAATGTGTAAATAATGTATATATGGAACATCAGGGGTTAACTTATTCTTTGGACTTTAATGTATTCATAATTTACCACTCCCATTCCTGGCTCCACCCCTTGTATATATAAGGAGCCATCCTCCCCATTTTCCTTGCTTCTATCTTGAATATTCAGCGAATATAGAATGCCTATTATGATTAAAGAGAAATATATTTAAATCCCTAACTTCTATTATCTTTATTGAGTCTGATCCTGAAAATATTGCAACAGACATAAAGCCTGAAGAGCAATCACACCCACTTTTATTCCTTGTGGGGTGTGGCTCAGTGACTCAGCTCAATCTCTGGCCCTCCCACGCCTCTTTCGTTGCTGTGCACACTTCTCCCTATGACGCTGCCTGGGATCAAGCCAGGATTCATAATCCTCGCTCCCTATCTGTTGTTGTTCTGATATGCTTTCCTCCTGGCATATCCCAGGCTGTTCCTCTTGGCCTTCGGATGGAACCTGAGGCATTGCCAGAGAGGAGGGTCCTGGAGAGGGAGACCTTATCAGTTCCTCCCCATCACCTTCTGAGTCCTCTTCCTCTGTTAGGACAGGCTTGGGAATCGGGGTCACAACAACATCCTTATAGACGAGCCCTCACAAATGCAGACAGGCCACAAAGGTTCCCTTTGATGATTCACATGGGATCAACTGCAGAAAACATTGACTAACACTTAATCCAAAATACCAAACTCAAATTACCTAAATATAGGGCAAAGATGCAGTTGGAATCCCAAACGTATCTCCCCTCTCTTCAACTCATTGCTTTTTTTTTCCTGCTCCAGAGAGAGTTCAGTTCATAGAGAAGCAAATGGATGATGTTAGAACATTTCTCAAACCCAGATATGTTCCTTTGCTCAGTTCTCTCTTTTAGGGCTTGTATAGCTCAAAACATCTTGGAGCTATTTTTAAAAGAGGATGTCACTATATTCTTTGCTGCTTGACTGAATGGTTGCAAAGTTCCCCTAAAGATTTTCTTCAGATCTGCACAATTTTGGGGGAGTTTTTGCCATGAGTACGTGTCTTTCTTTCGCAGAGCTGAAGGAAGGAGTCTTAGATGGTTGGACCTCTCCAACCTGGATAAAGCCCAGATTATCCTGAGTAAGTAGCCTTCCCTTTAAATATATATATATTGTAAAGGAGTCCATCTATAAGGACAGCAATGTTCTCTCTCAAATTTGCAACCTTCATTCACTGCCGTACATTCTCAACCTGTGACTCAGAGCATCCAAAATGAACATTTTGAATACATGTAACAATTCCACCTAATAATCACCTGGCTAGAAAATTAAAGTTCAAACTCCAGTAATGAATAAATGCATTACCAAACCCAGCAAATTAATGAATTTCTCCCTGAATCTATAATAGATAGATCTTTGTTCAGCCACAGTCTCGTGATATAAATTGTAGCTTTTTAGGTCAGGCTGTCAAAAGCACAATATATATCATTCGTGAGTAGATGCGGAGTTCAAAAGCACATATAATAATATAATTAAGATAGCTTGACAAGAATGTATTTTAAAAACTGTAAAATACCTGCTGTATAATAGCTTCATAAAGTCTGTCAGATTTACTTCTGCTGTGAAGAAATTTAAAATATTTTACTCTTAACGCAATGCAAATTAAACCATGATATTCATATAACACAACCCTTTTAAGCTGTGGGAGGATGGAACAGAAGAACTGAGCAAAAATGAATAAAGAGTCAAGTACATGCTAAATAAGATATTAAACTTTCCAGGTGAGTGGTTTGATAGATCAAACAAACGGGTTGCCAAGGGAGTTAGGATTGTTTATTAAATACACGATTCCAAACACATTACTTTTCAGAATGCTGTAGAAAAATAGCAATCTTATAGTTTTTGTTTTTTTATTATTATTATGTATTTGAGCAGCATATATCTGTTCTCTCACACACACATTGGGAAAATTCTAGACACAGTACTTAAACAAGAGCAATTTTTATGATCAGTGTAATGTTTTACAAGGTACTAAAAGAAGGTTGAGGGGTGGCTGGATGAAGATAAGAGCAACAAAGAAAAAAAAAAGGGAAGCATAACTTGCCAAAAAAATAAAAATAAAAAATGGACACAGACACATGTCAGTGCCTTTTTTGGCATTTGGAATAGATTTAATTCAAACCTGATAGGAATAGATCTCATTCCAGATCTGATAATCAGATGCTAGCTTGATTTCTGCAATTAGCGCAAACTAACCCTGGGCCGCCAGCTAGGTACTTTGCTCCATTAAGTTTAAGGCCATTTCCCTATTAGTGATTTATGATGTCTTCTAATATCATCCAACCGTTGTTTGCTGAGATAACAGTAATAAGGACAGTCTCTATATCACCAAAACAAGGGCTGGTTGAAGCTAATTAGATACTATAAATCACTGGTGAGGAATTGGCCTCAGGATGCCTTTAGAAAGCAGCGGACAAACATTTTCAGTCAAGGGCAACTTTCCAGCAAAGGTGGCATGTTGGAGGGTGGAGGGTGGTCCAGGCTGAAGGGTGGTCCAGAATCAGAAGTGAATGGCAGTGCCCATTCTTTCTTTCTTAAGTACAAAGCTGCAGCTCGTAGCAGAGGTCCTACCTTAAGACAGCTTCTCATTTTGCATTCCAATTTATATCCATGGTGCCATTAGGAAGAGCAAGAAAAAATAATATTCTATGCCATTTCTCTTATTTCAAATCTGATTATTACTCAGAACTACCCATGTTATCAGCTGAATCACAGTTTCTTCCTTCTTTATTATCTATCATTAATATTTGTGACAGGGGTGAAATCCAGCAGGTACTGACAGGTTCTGGAGAACCGGTAGCGGAAATTTTGAGTTGTTTTGGAGAACCGGCAAATACCACCTCTGGCTGGCCCCAGAGTGGGGTGGGAATGGAGATTTTGCAACATCCTTCCCCAGGAGTGGGATGGGAATGGAGATTTTGCAGTATCCTTCCCCTGGAGTGGGGTGGGAATGGAGATTTTGCAGTATCTTTCCCCTGCTACGCCCACCAAGCCACGCCCACCAAGCCACACCATGCCCACCAAGCCATGCCCACAGAACCAGTAGTAAAAAAAGTTGGATTTCACCACTGATTTGTGATCTTTATATCAGCTATACTATTTAAAGATTTGTTTGCTTTGGCATATAGCAGTATTTGCAAATAAAGTACACTAGCAACCTGTTGCAACAACCGAGCTAAAGAGGCAAGGAACAATTTCCGTGTTTCAGTAAAAATAAATACATTAGGGAGATTAGTATTGTTACTGTAGGAGATATACCAGGCAGAGCCTGAAGGTGGGGTCAAATGTGTCATCAATTTGGAATCCTTATGCAGAGACAAGAGACCTAAGTCAAAACTCCCCATGAATTTCATTGTCTTTTATCTAGCATCAATTTGACATGACTATTAGTAGATCAGATCCTTGTGTATAGGCAGAATGTAATAAACTTTTAGTACTTTGAATTCATCTTCTGTTACTGGTTATTCGCACCCCCATATTACAAATGAGGACACTAGGTAAATGGTTTTCTATGAAGATTAGTTAATATCAACTGTAGCTAAAATGAAATTTCAACTGTGCATTTAGACTATACTTGTTCACAAGCCTACATCAGAAATGGCTGCCAGAAATGCTTCATCTCCACCATCTGTTTGATTGGTTATGTTTGACATCTGATGAGCTCCCTATAAAAATTAAGAAGGAATGCTAAAGGAAGAAATATTTAATGCTTGCATCAACAACCTATTTAACACAACAGGAGGAAGGTTTTATCCCCCCCACTCCCTTCTGCTGAGTATCAGCAGAGGAGATGACACATTCATCCCCCTAAGTACTGAAAACACTGTGAGGTGTGTTTGAGTCAACAAGTAACAAAGGCAACCATAATCCAGCAAGAGGATCAGTGTGATGACGAGAGAGAACATTTCCCTGAAGAAGTGCTACATCGAAACAATAGAAGTGTTCAATTTTCTAATCTCGCTTATGGAAAGTGGGAGGACATTCTCTGTTCATCTACAAAGGAAACTCTGTACACTTGCAGAACTGGTCACAACGAAGTAATGCATCACCAGGAACTAGTCCAATTTATGTTGTGGCATGTGTTGTCTATGTATGCATTCATTCTTTGGAATGAAAGCCAGCAGACATCAAGATGCTTATCAAATTAAGGAAAGGAAAAGTGGTTGGAGACTAGAGAGTGGAGATAATCAACTCATGAAGTGCCTCCTTCAATTATTTTATTCAGTTATTTAATTATTGGGATAGGCAAGGTGATTTCATTGCTTGAACCTCATATGTGAAACCCAACTAGGTTGGCAGGCAAGTTTTACTCCATTATATGCATTATAATTGTACATAAACATGTTATTTATTAGAAAAAATAGATAGGGATTTTGGGGTGGATATATACTTTTTGTTATCAAAAATGAATGGAATGAATTCAGAATTTGAAAAACCAGAAAGCTAAGGTAAACTGAAATGAACACATTCGATCCTTTCAAAGTAGGAGCTTCTATGAGCTAAGCTTGTTTCTGTAGCTCTTTCTTTTAAACCTCCTTCAGATCACAAACATTTCCGCTGTAATCCATCCAATTTGATACCCATGACTAGTATCCGCATTTATTTTTTATTTATTTTTATTAAATTTATATGCCGCCTTTCTCCCGTAGGACTCAGGGCGGCGCACAGAATTAAAAACATATAACAATAAAAATCCTAAAAACAGCCAATATAAAACCCCAAACAGAATAAAATCTCATACAGATCAGGAAAATTGCTGAAACAGCCATGTCTTCAGGTTGGTGTGGAAAGTGCGGAGGTCAGGGGCCGTTCGGAGCCCGATGGGTAACTCATTCCAGAGGGTCGGTGCGGCCACTGAGAACGCCCTCATCCTGGGGGCCACCAGCTGACATTGTCTGGCCGATGGTACTCGGAGGAGGGCAGCCCTATGTGACCGCACAGAGCGGTGGGAGGCCGGTAGGAGATGGTCCTGCAAGTATCCCGGGCCCATGCCATGTTGATCAATGGCAGCTTGGAAACATAGTATTTACATTCAGAATGCTTTTCCTTCCCAATATTCCTCCTAAACCAGTTTTATTTTTTTTTCCTCTCTCTCTCTCTCTCCTTGTTTTCAGTCTTATCGGCAATCCATCCTCATTAAGCTCAACCTGTTTGTCTTCATAATGTGTACATCCCAATTACAAAGAAAGGGTTTGTATCAATATAATAAAAATGTTCTATGGAACATCAAAAAGAAAGGCATAATCATGGCTGGCACTGTTAATTAGGAGAAAAGAAGGGGCAATGTCTTTCTTTCCAAAAGATAGCTGCAGTGTTGATTCATTGGTTATTTCCAAAGAGAAAATCAAATTAAGAGTGCTAGGTTCAACGCCTCTGCCTCACCCCTCATGGCAAACATCATTAATTTAAAGATGATTTGACTATTTGTTTAAGGTTTTCTGCAGCCTGAATGGTGTAACAATTATTTTTTTAAAAAAAAAATATCTGTGAAAGAAACCACGTGCCATTTACTTACTGATTGGATTTGAAGAATTTATTAAGTCTATTATTATTATTTTCATATTATTTGCTTGCTTCTTGTTTTTGGTTGCCTTTTTCATGTGAGATTGTTTTGGAGTAGTCATTGTATTATAATTTGAAAATTAAGTACGTTAAGCTAGAATTATAAATGCAAAATTGCAAGCTAGAAGAATATTGGTTAGGGAATCCAAGATATTAACATTTTATAATCCCTGGGAATCACTTTAATGGTACAAGAGTTGACAATATTGGATTATAAACCAAACCTAAGTGGAATTGAGGTGGCACACAAGGAATGGATATGGTAAATATTGCAGAAACAATACAGAATATCCCAATTTCTATTGCCCAAATTTCACAAAAATCACACCATAGAATAAACATATATTTAGACAAACTACTAGAAATGGGCATGAAAAGGGAAATATTTTGTTTAAAAATCAGAATAGAATCAAGATCACGTGAAGTGTTAATATCACTTTATAATGCCTTGGTAAGACCACACTTGGAATGCTGCATCCAGTTTTGGTCACCACGTTGTAAAAAAGATGTTGAGACTCTAGAAAGAGTGCAGAGAAGAACAACAAAGATGATTAGGGGACTGGAGGCTAAAACATATGAAGATCGATTCCAGGAACTGGATATATCTAGTTTAATGAAAAGAAGGACTAGGGGAGACATGATAGCAGTGGTCCAGTATCTCAGGGGCTGCCACAAAGAAGAGGGAGTCAAGCTATTTTCCAAAGCACCTGCGGGTAGGACAAGAAGCAATGGGTGGAAACTAATCAAGGAGAGAAGCAACTTAGAACTAAGGAGAAATTTCCTGACAGTCAGAATGATTAATCAGTGGAACAACTTGCCTGCAGAAGTTGTGAATGCTCCAACACTGGAAGTTTTAAAGAAGATGTTGGATAACCATTTGTCTGAAGTGGTGTAGGGTTTCCTGCCTAAGCAGGGGGTTGGACTAGAAGACCTCCAAGGTCCCTTCCAACTCTGTTATTCTATTATTGTTCTATGTACTGTAGGAACGGATAAATTGGCTATGGCCTGTGAAAACAAAACTAGAGAGAAAGCTTGAGTACTTTGTTCTGATCTCGAAGCAAAACCCTTTCGAAAGAGGAAGAAAAAAACCCATTTTTTCTGTTCAGCCTGGAACACTTGAAACAGACCGTTTCAAAGCAGAATGGCCCATTTCAAATCTATCCTCTATGACCACAACGCTTAAAATACCTTCCCTTGAAGAAGTAATGTTTTGTTCCAACCTTGAAATGAACTTTCAGAATATATGTGTTTTATTTCAAGCTTGGAACACTTGAAATGACAGTTCTCAGTTTAGAATGTTTTACACGCTCACCTTTATAGAGTATATATTTGCCTTTCCAAGTTTAAGGCCGTCTAGAAGTGTTTTGACTTTTTCTTTCTGAATTCCCAGTGTGGATGTTGGCTGGCCACGCTGATGGAGAAGCTGTGTAAAATGTAATACAACTTTTCCGGAGGGCATAGACTGTTCTTCAAAAGGCTGCAGGAGTTAATTTAAAGTATTTGCCACTTACAAACCAACTTTTTGTGGCTTCCTTTTAAATGAAGAAATATTAGATATTGTGGGGAGGGATTTATAGAGATCCTATTATTGATTGCAAGTTATTGCTTTAAAAATGCAAATTCATGGGAAAAGCAGATATTCAATAAGCCTTAATGAGAGAGGTAATCTACCTCTTGGACAAGATTTTTTTTTAAAGTGTTACTAAGAGGAATCAAAAAAAAAGCAAGGAAAAACAGAGATTTATGGAGAACCAATGGAAAACCCTGGAAATTGAATGTAAGTTTTTATATTCTGCATTTTATTCTGCTGATACAGTTCTACAGAGGAATTATAGTTCTACAGAGGAATTATTGAGTCTGTCATCTGCACCTCTATAACTGTCATCTGGTTTGGCTCTGCAACCCAACAAGACAGACACAGACTTCAGAGGATAATTAGAACTGAAGAAAAAACAATTGCTACCAACCTGCCTTCCATTGAGGACCTGTATACTGCATGAGTCAAAAAGAGGACTGTGAAAATATCTACAGACCCCTCGCATCCTGGACATAAACTGTTTCAACTCCTACCCTCAAAACGATGTTATAGAGCACTGCACACCAGAACAACTAGACACAAGGACAGTTTTTTCCCAAACGCCATCACTCTGCTAAACAAATAATTCCCTCAACACTGTCAAACTATTTACTAAGTCTGCACTACTATTAATCTTCTCATCATTCCCACCACCCATCTCCTTCCACTTATGACTGTATGACTGTAATTTTGTTGCTTGTATGCTTACGATTTATATTGATATTGTTTCCTGATTGCTTATTTGTACCCTATGACTATCATTAGGTGTTGTACCTTATGATTCTTGATGAACATATATTTTCTTTTATGTACACTGAAAGCATATGCCCCAAGACAAATTCCTTGTGTGTCCAATCACACTTGGCCAATAAAAAATTCTATTCTATTCTATTTACCCAATACATCTATTTCCCCCTTTTTCTTATGGAAGTGGAACATATGGATACTAGATTTAGAGACATATTGTTCTGACCTAGGTTCCCTTAAAAAGCAGGAAGCAGGAATTGATCCTGGCAAAACTTCTTTTATTTACATGACTGTGAATTACTTTCATTCACAGTCAGCAAGGTTTGTACAAACAGTTTTTCAAAGGAATATTTATCAACACACCTTATCTTGCTTGGCAAGCTGCCACATAACTTGCTTCCAAATGCAAAGTAAGGCAAAACCTGGCACAGAGAGTCACGAACAGAACTTTCCACTCTTGAAACTACCGAACGAACAAATTGTTTCCTGCAAAAGCCCCTTCCCCGTTCGCTCCTCTTTTGTTTCCTATTTGAGGGGCCAATAATCTCCAAGGTATGGCTTTACTCCCAAGTCAACCCTGCTTTCTTAGTTGTTCTTGTCTTCTGGCAGCTCTGTGAGTGTGCATACTGGGAATGGGCTCCAGCTGTTCCTCTGCCTCTGTTTGTCCTGTCTATCTCCCTTTCTGCCTCCGAAGCAGAGCCCTCGTCCCAGTTTCCCCAGCCCCCAAGACTGGCCCAAGTTCCTCCCCAACCTCCTCACTGCCTGACTCTGCTGCCAGCTCCGCTGGCCGCTGGGGGTGGGGGGCACAACACATATACAGGTGGGAGTAGAATGGGAAAGGAAGGTGACTGAGACAGCTTGCAAAGCTGTTTTCATTTCTCACGGAAAACAGATTTAAAGAAATCTCCTTAGGTAAGAGAAAAAAAATGAAAAAGTAAAATAAAATCAATAGCTTGATGGCAGAGAAGATGAAAAACGTACTTTGGACATTTTCTAAATTCTCACAAAATAATTCAATAATCTTTCACAGTAATGCACATTTCAATGTAAATGTCTGGCAAGGGAAAATGTCTAAGAAGACTTTCATAGCGGTGCGGGGATGAGTAAAGAATATAAAGCCAAATCCTTTCTTTCCAGCAATTGCAAAATAGTTTGTTGAGCGCTAGGGAAGAGATAGACATGAGGAATTCCTAAATAGTCAAATGCTTAAAGTTCGGTGGCTTCTTTAAGATATACTGCAACACCAGCAAAGAAAGAGGTAAAGATCATAAACTAAGTTTGCAATAATACCTGGGATAGGAAGATGCTTTAAGTAGCCTTTTTATTCCCCTCCCCCCCTAATGATTAGAACTAACAGAACAGCCTTAAAATTGCTATTTGCTGTTGCATTATTACAGGTTGGTTAAATGAGAGTTATTTATTATAGGTAGTCCTTGACTTACAACAGTTGGTTTAATGACTGTACAAAGTTACAACGGCACTGAAAAAAGTGACATATGTTTTTCACACTTATGACCAGAGGTGGTATTCAGCCGGTTCAGACAAGTTCAGGTGAACTGGTAGTGGAAATCACGGACCACCCACCCACATAGAGTCCCGGCTCTATGTCGTCCTATAGCAGTGTTCTAATATCTCAGGGGCTGCCACAAAGAAGAGGGAGTCAAGCTATTCTTCAAAGCACCTGAGGGTAGAACAAGAAGCAATGGGTGGAAACTAATCAAGGAGAGAAGCAATTCTATTCTATTCTATTTAGACACGTTTTTGAGGCCAGGCACGTGCGTGAAGTGCAGGGCAAAGCAGTGATAACAAAATGTGAAACCCACTGCTGCTTATGACCATTAAAGCATCTCCATAGTCACTGGATCAAAATCCATACGCTTGATAACTGACTCGTCTTTATGATAGTTGCAATGCCCTGGGGTCATGTGATCACTTTTTGTGACCTTCTGACGAGCAAAGTGATTGGAAACACCAGATTCACTTAACAACCATGTCACTAACTTAACAACTGTAGTGATTCACTTATTTATTTATTGGTTCAATTTATATGCCACCCTTCTCCGGAGACTCAGGGTGGCTTACAATGCGTTAAGCAATAGCCTTCATACTTTTGTATATACTTGCTTAATAGAGCTTTTGGCCCCCCTAAGCGGTGTTCTTTTTTATACAAAGTCAGCTTATTGCCCCCACAATCCGGGTCCTCATTTTACCTACCTCGGAAGGATGGAAGGCTGAGCCAACCTTGAGCCTGGTGAGATTTGAACTCACAGTAATTGCAGGCAGCTGGCAGCTAAGTACTACTTAACAGCACTTTAGTCCGCTGCTCCACCAAGGCTCACAACTTAAACAGCTCTGGCAAGAAAGATTATAAAATGGAGCAAAACTTACTTAACAAATGTCTTGTTTAGCAATTTTGAGCTCAGTGGTAGTTGTAAGTCAAGGACTACCTTAGTAGTAAGAGGAGAATCCATCATTTTCTTTGACTATAAAGAACACAGCAAATTTGGTTAATGCATCAGTTAGGAAATAACAATAGAAATATCTTCCGAGATGCTGAAGAAAAATGACAATTTTGTCATTTTGAACGAAAAGCCAGTACAGATAATACATTAAGTTAACATGAAGTCTGGAATATATTTTTTAAAAAATTTATGTTCATTTTCTTTTGAATGACATGGGTAAGTCACAGGACAAGGAGCCTTGTGTTTTTTATAACATTAATGAGTAGAGTCACTACATGTGCACACATATAGATACAAGGACAGAGATTAAATTAGCAGCAAAAATGTAAGCACTGAAATATATTCTTTCCCATGGCCCCATTTCCACCTATCCCTTTTTATCATTGGCCGCATTTCTTTCCATTTATCCTGTTGCGGATGTGCAGAAGATATACATCCCAATTTCAAAACAGCTATATATAGGGCATAACCTTATCCTAAGACATATACAGATGTCGGAGACAGATGTTTCTATAACAAAATTGGGGCACATCTTGTTAATGTATTTATTGAGATTAGTTGTTAAAGCTGAATTAATGCCAAATTTTATAGAAGATTATTCTTCAGACATTGCATTACCAAATTGTTACACAGGGTTGAAAACGCACACCAGTGTGTTCCTTTTTTAACAGCCTGTATCGTCTTACCAACGGTACTGATGGCACACAAAATAGAGTTGCTTATTTTTCCTTTCCTTTCCTGCTAGCATTTCCGTGCATGTATTAAGAGTTAAAACTTTTCTCTAATTGCCATCACATTAAATTTAGCTTCTCTTCAGCTTGTTAAAATGGCATTGCAAAGAGAATTGCAGATACAAAAAGATACTTTTGAAAGAGAGATAGGGGCCTGGACAGAAATTTTAGAAACTAGGCAGTGGAAGAGGGTAGAGGTGGGAGAAATATCTAGATTGAAGAACCAAGAAGTAGATGCAGACAGAGATAAAGATCCAAGAGAGGAATATGGGAGACAAGTCAAAAAAAAGCATAGCAATCAAAGTATTGAAGTGAATAAGAGATGATGGATAGATGATTTTTCCTTTTTGTTGTTGTTCTGATTTGCTTTTCTTTTCCTCTTGCTTTCTTTTCTTTTTTTTAGGTAGGTGACATGACTACCTAAAAGTTAGGTAGGATAGAAAGAAAACATTTTCTAATAAAGGGTGACATGATTAAAAGTTAGAATAAGAGATAGAAATAAGAGAACGGTGAATATTAGTGCATACTTTTTTATATAATAAAATAAAAGCAGTAACGAGAAAACAAGGAATAATTGGATAATGACAGACTGTATATAACCACAGACTTGCATGTAATATGTGAGAGGAGCGGAGTTTGCATAGTGAAACATATTTTATCCTTTCACACCCTCCTCCCTCTGTAAACATCCATGGATATAAATGAGTACAAGTCTACTCACATTAATCAATCTAGTTAGTATACAGTATCTTGATAGAAGAAAAATCACTGATTGTTTCATTCTTCAACTTGGAATGACAAAGGAGAAGTTGACTTGAAAATGACACATTCTAATATGACATCCTACATTTGTAAAAGTTGATACAGGTACCAACAAATGCAAACAATAGCTGAAAGGCTCTCATGTTCCAAGGCTTGAGCAAATCTATCTGAGCCTGGAAAATCACAGTAAACCAGAGTATACAATTGGTGTCTATTGACACTGATCTCTGTTCTTTATAAGTGGAGAGATGCCTGGAGTCTCTCTAATCTCACAAAGCTATAATTGAGGCAACCTTAAAATATCTAGATTCTGTGGGCAGCTTCAACCTTGCCAATGGTTACAAAGGTTACTGAAGAGATATAAAGCCCTCAATTTCTCCACCTTCAACTGTTTGAGTTAAGACCACTTATTCCTCACCTCAAATTATCAAACTAACCTATACAGATCCAGAGTTGCCATTAGAAAGGACAAATCTCCCAGTTTTGGTTTTCCTACTTTTCTGCCCTCAAAGCTGCTTTGCTCCTAGTTCTCAATTTTAAATTCAACACACAATGGAAACACCTGCAAGAACATTTGTGTGTGTTTGATGCCCATTTCTCCTCAGATAAATATATTTAGTTTCCTTTCTGAGCGTGCATATCAACGTATGTTATTTGCAAGTGATTTTTCCTAATGTTTATGCATTTTCCATATGTTTTCTCTTTTATTGGGGAAGGAGGATAATTGTTTTTCTTAATGGATCCACAAACAGGTTGTGAAACACATCACAATATTCTGAAATTGTGATTTCACATGCATATAGAGTTGGAAGGGACCTTGGAGGTCTTCTATTCCACCCCCCTGCTTAGGCAGGAAACCCTACACCACTTCAGAGAAGTGGTTATCCAACATCTTCTTAAAAACTTCCAGTGTTGGAGCATCCACAACTTCTGCAGGCAAGCTGTTCCACTGATTAATTGTTCTCACTGTCAGGAAATTTCTCCTTAGTTCTAAGTTGCTTCTCTTCTTGATAAGTTTCCACCCATTGCTTCTTGTCCTACCCTCAGGTGCTTTGGAGAATAGCTTGACTCCCTCTTTGTGGCAGCCCCTGAGATATTGGAACCCTGCTATCATGTCTCCCATAGACCTTCTTTTCATTAAACTAGACATATCTAGACATATACCCAGACATATCTAAACTAGACATACCCAGATATATCTATTACTGCATCTGTACAGGTTCGAATCAGATAAATTGGTATAAACCCAAACATCTCCAGCATCTTTCTCATTTTACAATAATCCATGCTTCTAGCAAGAAGACGACTCTGTGATTCCTGTATGCTGGAGCTTCATGGTTATTTTCAGAAGTGAATTTTGAAAAGACTTTTGATCAAGGGAGGCCTGGACTGAATTGGTTGCAGTGAATTTTCATAGCACTCAGATGCCTGCTCCAGCCTTGGAAGATTTTCTTCCTTTGCATAAACATTTCTTATTCCAAGATAAAATAATGCCTCTTCCATAACAACATGAGTTGAGTCCTTTATAGAAGAGGGGAGAGAACCCATTTGAGTATCGGTTGGTGAGGTGCTTCATCATTCTAAGGAACACTGAAATAAACACAATAAAAGAAGCTGTATCTTTGATCTTAGAGCAAAAATTCCATTTGTCCCTGTTTGTCAAAAGGCAGTTGTGTTTGATGGTTTGGCCAGTATAACACGCAGGCATATTTACACTAAGCATTAAATAACGATTATGCAAACAAGTGCTCCTGCATAATATCTAACTATATTTATGGAAAGCTAAATTATATTGCCATTTTTTATTTTAGCCCAATGTAGTTTCCCCCGGGTGTATGAGAGATATCTCGCATTTTTATAAGTAAAACTTGAAGGAAGGGAAGGGAAGGTTTTTGTCCACAGTTGTATACCCGTTACGCCTTGATAAATCATGGTACAAATTACCCAGTAAACTTTTCTTTGATGAGGCAGCAGTATGACATGTAATTACTCCCCTTCCTCTCCTTGTGTGTGTTTATCAAAATGTTTTAATGCAAGCATAATAACAGGCAGGGTATTTGTGCCAAAAAATATCAAAGCCTTCTAAGTTGCCAGTCCCACATTTGAAAATATATATCACAAAAGAAAAAAAGAAAAAGAAAAAAAAAACCGAATAGTTGAATCAATTGATTCTGAGCTAGCCCTCTGACAGATCTGTGGCTTCTCTCTAACTCAGTGTTTCTCAACCTTGGTAGCTTGAAGATGGGTGGACTTCAACTCCCAGAATCCCCCAGCCAGCAGCGCTGGCTGGGGGATTCTGGGTGTTGAAGTCCACCCATCTTCAAGCTACCAAGGTTGAGAAACACTGCTCTAACTAAACCACATTCAACAGGAATGTATATATGCAAATATATTTAACAATGGAAGAAACAGAGATCTAATGAGCCCAAATGGAATGAACTCCTATGTCTGCAAGAGAGAAGGCAGCTGCCGTTACGTGAATTATAACTAAATGTTCTAAAGCAGGGGTCTCCAACCTTGACAACTTTAAAACTTGTGGACTTCAACTCCAAGAATTCCTCAGCCAGAATTCCTCAGCCAGAATTCTGGAAGCTGAAGTCCACAAGTCTTAAAGCCGCCAAGTTTGGAGACCCCTGTTCTGGATTCTTGGATTCTTATCTTGGATTCTACCCTGCAATAGGATTCTGCAATGGGTAGTCCCAGGTGCCTCCTTGTGGCATGACCATTAATGATCCCTCTACCAAACCACCTAATTTTAATCTGCCTTGCTCTGTCTGGGCAAAACTGAACAGAATTAGATGTGATATTGGAAGAAATGCCTCTGCCCTGTATCAGTGGGGATGGAAAGATTCCACTTGTTGTGATTGTGATGCTGACATGCAAACTATTAAACATATTGTGCAAGATTGCCCTTGACGTGTGTTTTCTGGTCCCCTAGAAGATCTTCATGAAGCAACGCCAGAGGTGATCACCTGAATAGCTGAATTGGACATCTACTTATGAGGCCACTGCTGTCTCCATAGTAGTTTTGTATAGAACTGCATGGATTGTGTGTATATGCTTACCTCTCTTCTGTCATCATACCCTAAATAATAATAATGGGTAGTAAATGAGTGTCAGACAATGTACGGCATTAGGTGGATGGCTGGCCTTGACTTGGAGAGGAAATGTCAATAGAATCTACAGACACGGATGGATGGGAGGATGGATCTATCAATTACATTTTTTTCATTTTTTTTTCCCATTTCAATTTTGGTTTATCTTCCATATTACAACACAATCTCTCTCATTCTCTCTCTTTTAACTTTGAAAGCACTTTCCCATTTCTCTTGCGTTCCCCCCCCCATTTAATATGTTTCTACACCTAATTTTGCCTAATCTGATATTTATGCAAGCAGTTTTCTGTAATTTAATTCTATGTTTTATTCATACAAAAACATGAATGTGTGGGCATAAAGCTACACTGTAGTTTAATTCTGTATGTTATTTACATATATATTAAAAAAAAACCATGAATGTCTGGAGATATAGTTACGCAGTACATGCTTCTATACAGTGGTGAAATGTAAAATTTGTTATTACCTGTTCTGTGGGCGTGGCTTGGTGGTGGTGGGTAATAAGATTGAGTGGGCGTGGCCAACTTTTTTTAAAAAAACTTTTAAAACCATTTTTTTTCTTTCGGCTGAAGAGGTTGTAAAAAAATGCTTTTAAAAGCCTCTGATGATCCCAGCTGACTTGCCTGATCGGCAGAGGCTTTTTTTCCTTTTAAAAACATTTTTTCTATAACCTCTTCGAATGAAGAGGTTGTAAAAAAAAATGCTTTTAAAAGCCTCTGACGATCCCAGCTGAGCCAGGCAATCATCAGAGGCCTTTTTTTTTTACTTTTAAAAGCATTTTTTCGACCAAAGAGGTTGTAGAAAAAATGCTTTTAAAAATAATTTTAAAAAAGCCTCTGATGATTGCGGGCTCAGCTGGGCATGGGGGTGGGGGCAGGGATTTTTGCTACCGGTTCTCCAAACCATCTGCCTCCATTGCTACCGAATTGGGTGATCCGGTCCAAACCGAGAGCATTTCACCCCTGCTTCTATATGTTTTCTTTCCAACTGGAAGCTTAATTTGCAGATTGCTTCAGAAGGCATACTGATACTCATACTGATATGATCGTCGTACGAGGTGTGGCAGTGGTCAGATATCACGAACAGCCCTAATCAAAATCTTTGGTTTCGTGCTCTCATGAAATGAAAACTAGCATCAAAAGCAAGCTGCGTGGGGAAAAAAAGAGGTTGTGCGATTGGAGGAAATCTACAAGTCTTTGTATTAAAAGAAGAGGCAAAAAGCAGCTGTGATCGTGTCTTTCATGTCTGGAAATGGGAATGGTTCATGAAAGAGACTAATAAAAAAAAAGTTTGGGCCCACAGAGAAGGAGAAACGGAGACGTGGGAGGGGAAGGGGATCAAACACGCACATAGCACTAGAGACAAAAAAAAAACAGGCTCAGTGTGAGCTGCAAATAAAAGATGTGTGTATTTTAGGAAGCCTTGAAGAAAGGAAGAGCAAACACAAAGATACATTTAATCAGATACCCCCAGAAGCTTTGCAGACATCTGAAGAACAAGGATGTAACGCTTTGTGCTTATGCAGGATCCTTCATCCGACAGCCTCAAAGCAATTGTCAAGCAACATCCTGTGATTAAAAACAAGTACAGTTGTCTGACATGGTTCTGGCCAGCCCTGATTATATTTAAATAGGATAGGATAGGATAGGGTAGGGTAGGGTAGGGTAGGGTAGGGTAGGGTAGGGTAGGGTAGGGTAGAATAGAATAGAATAGAATAGAATAGAATAGAATAGAATAGAATAGAATAGAATAGAATAGAATAACAAAGTTGGAAGGGACCTTGGAGGTCTTCTAGTCCAACCCTTTGCCCAGGCAGGAAACCCTACACCACTTCAGACAAATGGTTATCCAATCTCTTCTTAAAAACTTCCAGTGTTGGAGCATTCACAACTTCTGGAGGCAAGATTAATTGTTCTAACTGTCAGGAAATTTCTCCTTAGTTCTAGGTTGTTTCTCTCCTTGATTAGCTTCCACCCATTGCTTCTTGTCCTGCCCTCAGGTGCTTTGGAGAATAGCTTGACTCCCTCTTCTTTGTGGCAGCCCCTGAGATATCGTAACAGTGCTATCATGTCTCCCCTAGTCCTTCTCTTCATCAAACTAGACATACCCTTTCCTGCAACCCTTCTTCATATGTTTTAGCCTCCAGTCCCCTAATCATCTTTGTTGCTCTTAGTACAGCTGAGCTCAAAGCGATAGATAAATGCAATATAGCTGAGGCAACTGCAGAGGAAAAGAAAGGGTAAAGAAGGGAACTTATCAGTTGCAAATGCTTTCGAGTTAACCGGGAAAGTAAGCAGAATATTATTATTTTTTTAGTTCCATCAGCATCCCAGTTCATTGACATTAGAAGACCAGTTTACCCAGATCATTGACATTAGAAGACAAGACAATAAAACAAAGACAGTCTTTGTTTCATTCAACCTGTTACTTAGGTATTTCTTATTCTTATTTCAGCTGGCCCTGCTAAAGCCATGCTTAGGTCCAGGAAAAAGCAATTCACAGCTTCCTGGTCTCTCTTTTGTGGTATATGTTAGCAAACATAATTGCTAACCGTTAGTGGTGTGATTTCTAGTGATTTTGAAGCACATAAGCCACAATAAGTGTGAGTGCTCCCCACATCCCTTCCCTGACAGTCACCACAAAGAGAAGAGTGAAGACTTCTGCTTCCACATCATTTTCAGCCTTGCATCTAAACCAGTGGTGGGTTGCCCCTGGTTCACACCGGTTCTATAGAACCGGTAGTAAAACTGGTGGGAGGCTCCGCCCACCGACCCTGACGTCATCAAAATGCTTCTGCGCATGCGCAAGCAAGCAAAGCAAGCGTGTGTGCATGGCCCCATTGCAAACCGGTAGTAAAGGTAAGTAGAACTCACCCCTGATCTAAACCAGAGGTGGTATTCAGCCGGTTCAGACTGGTTCAGGCGAACCGGTAGCAGAAATTTTGAGTAGTTCGGAGAGCCAGCAAATTGCACCACCGGCTGGCCCCACCCACCCACCCTGCCCAGCCCCGCCCCACCCATATATCTTGCCTTCGCCACGCGGCCCAGGTAATCTCCGCACCTTATCTCTGCGAACCGGTGGTGAAATTATTTGAAACTCACCACTGATCTAAACTCAATTGGTATGTAGATCCATTTTTAATCCTTATACACTTTTTGAAACACATCCAGTTTCACATCTCGTCATTTGAGGTTTGCTTCTAGCTAACTTAAAACGGAAGCAAGAATTCAGATTTTTTCTTGCAATTGCACCAGAGAAAGAGGGGATAAGGAAGATGTGTGACCCAACCTTGCTTTGGCTTGTCTTCACAATATTAAACTATGGTATAGCGATTTCATTAGAACACACAATGAATAGAAAAGGGAAGCATTCAGACAAGTCAGTTCTCCTCTCTTGTAGTTGCCAATTGCCAATTGTCATTCCCTGCCTAAGCCATCTCTCAGACCAGGGGTGGGTTCTACTTACCTTTACTACCGGTTCGCAATGGGATCGCATGCACAGATCACCGATGACGACATCTGGGGTGGAGGGCGGGGCCTCCCACCGGTTTTACTACCAGTTCTTATGAACCGGTTTGAACCGGGGGCAACCCACCACTGTCTCAGACAGTTCTCCATGTATGCTTCTTGCCTCCCACCCCTCCAAAAATATTTTCTGGTTAGACAAGAGGGGATCTCTTTTCATAAATGAAGGTAATTTTTCAATGGCTTTTCGAAGTATTATACGTATTTTCTGAATCACTAAGCTGTAAATTTCAAAACATTAATAAAACCAGGTGCTGCCTATTGTCCAGATGAAGGGGTGGGCCAGCAATGTCCCCTTTTCTCTTTGGCTTTCAATTTTAAGTGGTTTGGATTTTTAATTTGCTAATTCTTTTACATTTAAAAACAAACAATCCCTTTTCCCAACCAGGGGTCCAACAGCATTATTCGAAGACCGTATTTCACAACTTAACTTTGTTGAACCTAGCACAGGAAGATAACCCATTCTCCTGATCTGCTACTCTGCAGATTGGAAGGGTTTTTTTCTTCATACTGGTTAGAAATAAGGAGTAAGTCAGCACAGAAGGTCTTTCTCTGGTTATCTTTCAGAATCTTTCATCATGACTTCTGTTGGGATTAACTATGAAGACTATTTTATCCTTCTCGATATCAGTTACAAGGCTACACTAAGCTATTTTGATTTAATAGGTGGACACAAAAGTTCATATAACTAAATTATAACTGCAAACAAGACTGAAGTTTTCACTTTAGTTCTTTTTCTTGAATTTCAAAAGCCCTTAGCCCCACCATCACTGTCACAGGAGTGTTTGATATGACATCCACAGTGCTCGTTTGATAGCTTTTCACAAACAGCATCAACAAGCCAGTTTGATTGTCAAGAAATAAAATGTGTCAGGAGAAGGATGAAATGACATGGTGTGAAATCCAGGAACTGCCTTATGAAAGACAGAAGGTGCTAAAAGGGAAGTTCAATTTTTCAAACTTTAAACATCTCTCCAGAGCATCTCATTCTGCATGGTACCAACTTATGTGTCTTAAAGGGGTGGTGGAGCTACATGCATATTCCTTTTTTCCGCCCTCCAGATCCTTTCTCCAAAGCAGGTGTTCAATAATTTAGTAATTAGTATGCACATCTAACTCCATCGTAGCCTCTGTTGATCTCTCAATTATAGTTAGCAGGTCCTCTGCCGTTTGCCGTAGTTAATTACAGCAGTATTGAGCAGGCAGATTTGGCAGCCAAGCTTCGTAATCAACTGACAACTAACTCCCATATACTTGAAACAGTTTGGTTCATGACCTATTTATATCGGATCTCAATTGGAGATGTTGGGAGAACAATTCCCAACTGTAAAATACAGTTGTTATTATTAGTTGCGAAGTCGTATCCGACCCATAGCGACCCCATGGACAACTTTCCTCTAGGCCTTCCTATCCTCCACCATCCCCTGGAGACCATTTAAGATCACACCGACTGCTTCAGTGACTCCATCCAGCCATTTCATTCTCTGTCGTCTCCTTCTTCTTTTGAGCCTCTATCGTTCCCAGCATGAGGCTCTTCTCCAGTGAGTCCTTCCTTCTCATTAAGTGGCCAAAGTATTTGAGTTTCATCTTCAGGATCTGGCCTTCTAAAGAGCAGTCAGGGCTGATCTCCTCTAGGACTGGACCGGTTTAATCGCCTTGCAGTCCAAGGGACTCGCAGGAATCTTCTTCAGCACCAGAGTTCAAAGGCCTCAATTCTTTGGCGCTCAGCCTTTCTTATGGTCCAACTTTCACAACAATACCTTGCAACTGAGAAAACCATAGCCTTGAATATACACACTTTTGTTGGCACGGTGATGTCTCTGCTTTTTTAGTTTTTCAGTATTTTAAAATACAGTACCTGGACCAAAATTCTTGCTTGAACAAAAAGAGATGTGGTGGTGTTTTTAACTATAGCTTTTGACCCAAAGATGCATTTTCAAAAGGCAACTGGGATTTCTTGAGGGTTTTTTTCTTGAAAACTTTTAGCTTCTCATCTAAGAAGCTTCTTCAGTTCTTCTTCTTCAATGAGAAACAAAACTTCTTCAAGGGAAAAAAAACAGGAAAGTCCAGTTGCCTTTTGAAAAAGCATCTTTGGGACAACTATGACCTGGATGACTGAGAGTCTCCATAGATATACAGCTTTTGACATCCAGTTAGCTGTATCCATTTTATCATAAAGCAGGGTGAAATTAAACAAGGTACAGCAAGTTGCTCAATTGAATTTTGTTGGAAATTAAAAAGAAATCACTTGGAATAACTAAGACATTTTCTAGGCATAGAGAAAATTCCCACCCTTTTGAAAATATCTGCTATCCATAACCTTGACATTTCATGTAAAATGCCAAACAGCTCCATTTTGCACACCTGTCTCCTCATTCAAGAAACTCCCCTCTAAGTCAACACACTTAGTAAAAGCTTTGCCTCTAGTAGCACAGAGTCAAATCAAGCTAATAGTCACCTTTATCTACACCCAAATATCTGTAAAGATCTGATGTGTCTGCTAATTCCAGAATCCACATGGTAGGAAGACTAGACTGCTCTAATGCAAAATATTCTTCCTGCCTCATTTTAAGGGATGATCAGAACATTTAACTGAAACAAGATAAGGGGAAAAAAATAAAGTTGGTGATTAATATACTACTGCAAAGTATTTGGATACCTGCTGAAATACCCTGGAAGGTGGCCGTTGATTTCAAGAGCATACAATGTGACTTCTAGCTCAGAATACATTCACGGTAATTGTTGTAATCCAGCAGAGCCCCTCTAACTATTTGCAAGAGAGGGAAAAAAGCAGCACACGGAGTTAGGGCTTTGACATCTTGATCAGAAGTATGTCAAAAGGAAGTTTTATCACTGACCCCCACATGGCAGCTGCTGCTATTACATTTGGGAAGCTGAGCTTGGGGAAAGAAATAAACAAAGAGTGAAGATTTAAGAAATTAAGAAAGCAATTTAGAAGACGATAATTAGATCTCCCTTTTGCACCACATTGGGAAAATTAAATTACATTTTTATGAAGGTGTACGTATCCTCTCGGAGAAGTATTGTAGAGAGATTATATTTTTAATATTTTCTCTCTTGTAGCCCATTTCTCTTTCTCTTTTGCTTTGAAGCAAGTGGCACTTTTTAGCCTTCAGCTGTTGCAGCCGCTCATCTTCAATAATTGCATTTGCTGCATAAATTGCCAACAAATGTGGAGAATAAAATTAGTTTAAAAAAATGAGCCCAAATGGCAGATCTCTAGCAAATATCATATGGAAGGAATTTATACTCTCTGATTTCAGAAATGGGGAAAGAAAGGGGACGGGAGAGAGAGAAATGGGAAAAGGGCAATTTTTTATTTCATATTATTAAAAAGTAGACATTTAAAAGGATTTGTAAAGACATTCAACCATGATCAGCCCACCTGGATTTTTTACATATTTTTGGCAAGATATTTTAGGTAACCTGTTCAGTAGTTTTCCCAGTTATGAAATGCATTAACAATAATTGTAAAGACACACTTGCTATGCAAGAATTATAAACTAACCACACTGGCTGGATTTACATGGGGTTATCTACTGTATGATTTAGTGTGTTTACAAAAAACAGCCATGTCCATGTTAGGTATAGACAAGACTGTATCCATAACAACTGCAAATCAAAGCATTTTTCTATGCACTTAAGAAATTTAACCAACTTCAGTAAATTATCATATTTTAAAGAAAGGACTGAATTATATTCTTGCCGATTTGCACTGGCCAAATGCAATAGATATAGCTCATCCCCAAGGAGGCATCTATGTGATAACAGTATGATATATACTTCTTAAAACTGATCCCGACAGAATTAAGAAGAGATGTCAATTCTAATTCCATGCCCGAAACATCACTATCAAAGTCTCCTGCTCAGATGCTTTGCAATCCTTATTTGTTCCTTGCATTTTAATAAAGTGTTTCATATGAATAAAGGACTGTAGAACATGGCAATTTTCTCTAAAAAGACAAACTGAACATCACTGCCACCATCCACAGGTTCATCTCTTGATTTTTGTTTCTGCAAAGCTAAATTTACACTCTTAAAGTGTACTCTTTACATCCTTAAAGATGATTAAGGAGGCTGGAGGCTAAAACATATGAAGAATGGTTGCAGGAACTGGGTATGTCTAGTTTAATGAAAAGAAGGACTAGGGGTGACAGGATAGCAGTCTTCCAATATCTCAGGGGCTGCCACAAAGAAGAGGGAGTCAAGCTATTCTCCAAAGCACCCGAGGGCAGGACAAGAAGCAATGGGTGGAAACTCATCAAGGAGAGAAGCAACCTAGAACTAAGGAGAAGTTTCCTGACAGTTAGAACAATTAATCAGTGGGACAGCTTGTCTCCAGAAGTTGTGAAAGCTCCAACACTGGAAGTTTTTAAGAAGATGTTGGATAACCATCTGTCTGAAATGGTGTAGGGTTTCCTGCTTAAGCAGGGGGTTGGGCTAGAAGACCTCCAAGGTCTCTCCCAACTCTGTTATCCTATCCTATCCTATCCTATCCTATCCTATCCTATCCTATCCTATCCTATCCTTTTCACACTCTGTTTTATGGCAGTCGTTAAGCAAACACTACAGTTGTTCAGGGAATCCATTGTCCACAGTGGGTGAGTTTTACTGGAAACCAGAAGTAAATGCTGGTTTTTTATTTTAAAAAGTCATAAATTATAAAGTGGGCCAGCTGCTGAGCACCCAAGGAAAGGGACCAGAACTTTGAATCTTGGTCATAAGTAACCCTGGGGAAGTCTGTTAGAACTTCGAACAAAGCAACAGGTTGTAAATCAAGAAGTACCTGTATTTGAAAATTCCCAAAGTCATTGCTGATCACTGTTAGAAATGGGATGTTGATTTTACCAAACCCAAAATTGTGTTCTTTTTGTATTCAGAAAACGTATGCACAGAAACTTTCTGAGAACCATCAGAAATTATAACTTGATTGTATCATTCAATTCTTATCCCTTCATAACATATTAGAGCCAGATAATTCCATTCCTATTCTTCCTCTTGCTTCTTCCTGGTATTATTGTCCTGACTTTTATTTAATAAAGATTTATTTTTTGTGCTGCATAATTTTTAAAATCTTGTCACCCTTCCGAAAACCACTTTCAGCTCTCCAGCTTGAGAAAAAAGGCAGTATCTTTTAAGATAACTTTATTAATTTAGTAGAGAGTTCTGGCATTTAATGCAGCATATGTTTTAAAGATACTATGGAGACATCTAAAAAGATGCCCCTTGATACCACACATAATAAAAAGCAGCTATAAAATAGCTTGGCTTGCCATTTTTTTGCCTGTATTATAACTTCACTTAAAATATTTTAAAAAAAGAAATAAAAATGCTGTGTTGCTCTGACAATGACTTTTTATAGTTTGAGATGGAATGGAACAAAGATTTAGCTTTAATTGTATGGCCTTTTTTTTCCAATCCTTAGTTATCGAAAGAGACAAGAGGCAGTTGGCAAAATGAAGAAAAATGGCCTCTTGCAATATTTTTAACATATACACACGCCCTGCTTTGGAATACTTTAGATCTTGGAATGCACTAATTTTGATTTTTATTCACAATTTGTGTTTCATTCTTCCTCTTCTTTGTTTCTGCTTAAAATATATGTTCATCTCAGTGGTGGGATTCAAATTTTTTTACTGCCAGTTCTGTGGGTGTGGCTTGGTGGACGTGGCATGGCTTGGTGGGCGTGGTAGGGGAAGGATACTGTAAAATCTCCATTCCCACCCCACTCCAAGGGAAGGTTACTGCAAAATCCCCATTTCCTCCTGATCAGCTGGGACTCAGGAGGCAGAGAATAGATGGGGGCGGGGCCAGTCAGAGGTGGTAGTTACCGGTTCTCCGAACTACTCAAAATTTCCGCTACCGGTTCTCCAGAACTGGTCAGAACCTGCTGAAACCCACTTCTGGCTCATCTCCTAGCAATATTATGCTTACAGAAAACTTTGTTATCTTCCTCTTCACCTTTACACTAACTCAAGGTGCAGAAATGAAATTATAATGGACCCAGTTTTGATTTCTCTTTTCACAATGGTAAACGCCACATTCCAAATTCCCGAAAAAATAAATACAGGAATTCTTCAACTTACAGCAGTTCATTTAGTGACCATTCAAAGTTACAACAGCACTGACTTATGACTTATGACTGTTTTTCACCCTTATTGCAGCATCCCGATGGTCATGTGATTAAAATTCAGACGCTTGGGAACTGGCTCGTATTTATGACGGTTGCCATATCCCAGGGTCATGTGATCACCTTTTCCAACCTTTTGACAAGCAAAGTCAATGGGGAAGCCAGATTCACTTAACAACTGGGGGACTAACGTATCAACTGCAGTGATTCACTTAACATCTGTGGTGAAAAAGGTTGTAAACTGGGATAAAACTCACTTAAAAATGTCTTGCTTAGCAACAGAAATGTTGGGCTCAATTGTCGTAAGTCGAGGACTACCTATAGATAAATCAGTACATGAATCAATAGAAGAGCCCAGATAAATTTCATCCCAACAGCTTGTGGAGTATAACCAATGAAGTACATACTAGATGTCTCCCCAGAAAAACTAGACGTTTGAACATTGTAGGATAAAATCTTGGCAGAAGAACAAGCTGATTTCATGGGGGGTCTTTGAAACCAGTATCTTATCCTCTATTAATCTATTCTATGACTATGATTCTATTCTATAATTTATTGGTATGACTGCTCATCTCACTACCATTAGAAAAATATACACCTATTGCTTGCATGCAAACTTTGCTGAAGATTTGATTTGATCCCAGGAGAAATGTCTGCTTTTTTCTACTGATCAATATTTGCTATTGCTGGTCAAGAAATTACATGACAACACTTAATGCAAGTATACTGTGAAGCTATAGGGCACTTGCCACCTATTACCCATGTTCATAAAGGAGTGAAACAGGGGTGAAACTGCTTTTTGGTACCTTAGCTGTTCAGCTTTATATTAACTCAGTGATTCAAACCCCAACCAAAATGAGTTCAACCCCCTGCACTAAGAAATAGACCTGTTTAATCCATCTCCATCCTTTTATACACTGATGATGATGATGATGATGATGATGATGATGATGATGATGATAATAATAATAATAATAATAATAATAATAATAATAATAATAATAATAATAATAATAATTTTATTTCTATACCACCCTTCTCCCGAAGGACTCAGGCCTATTTAAAAACACAGACAAAACAATAAATGTAAAATTTAAAATAATTAAATAAATTGGCTCAGATTTAAAACCCCAAAAAATTTAAATACCCAATTTAAAACTATTTTGTTGATAGTCCGGCCTGGCGGAACAACAGGGTCTTCAGTGCGCAGCGAAACACCCGGAGGTCAGAGATCTTATGAATTTCCGGGGGCAGTTCGTTCCACAGGGCTGGGGCTCCCACAGAGAAGGCCCTCCCCCTGGGTGTCGCCAGCTGACATAACTTGGCCGATGGCACCCTGAGGAGACCCTCTCTGTGGGAGCGAACTGGTCGGTGGGAGGCTATTGGTGGCAGAAGACGGTCTCGGAGGTACCTGGCTCCTATGCCATGGAGCGCTTTAAAGGTGGTAACCAACACCTTGAATCGCACCCGGAAGACCACTGGGAGCCAGTGCAGCTCGCGCAGGAGGGGTGTCACATGGGCACAACGGGTTGCGCCCATAACCACCTGCGCGGCCGCATTCTGGACCAGTTGGAGCCTCCGAGTGCTCTTCAAGGGGAGCCCCATGTAGAGAGCATTACAATAGTCCAACCGGGAAGTAACAAGGGCATGAGTGACCATGCGCAGGGCATCCCGATCCAGAAAGGGCTGCAACTGGCGAATCAGGCGAACCTGATAAAAGGCCCCCCTGGCCACGGCCGTCATATGCTCTTCTAAAGACAGCCGTGCATCCAGGAGGACACCCAGATTGCGAGCCCTCGATGTGGTGGGCAAAGATTCACCCCCAATAGTCAGCAATGGCACCTGCTGACTATATCGGGGCGCCAGAAGCCACAGCCACTCGGTCTTGGAGGGGTTGAGTCTGAGCCTGTTCCTCCCCATCCAGACCCCCACGGCCTCCAGGCAGCAGGACATCACATCAAGGGCATCGTTGGGGTGGTCTGGGGTGGAGATGTACAGCTGAGTATCATCAGCGTACAGATGGCACTTCACCCCAAAACCACGGATGATCTCACCCAGCGGTTTCACAGCGGTTGAACAGGAGGGGCAAGAGGACCGACCCTTGCGGCACTCCCCATGCGAGACACCTCAAGGTCGACCTCTGTCCCCCTGCCAACACGAACTGCGAGCGGTCGGAGAGGAAGGAGGAGAACCACCACAAAACGGTGCCCCCTATTCCTAACCCCCTCAACCACTGCAGCATGATACCATGGTCGATGGTATCAAAAGCCGCTGAGAGATCTAATAGGACTAGGACAGAGGAGCAATCCCTGTCCCGAGCCCTCCAGAGATCATCCACCAACGCGACCAATGCCGTTTCTGTGCTGTACCCCTGCCTGAAGCCCGACTGGTACAGGTCTAGATAGATAGCTTCATCCAGGTGCTGGGGAAGTTGTCGTGCCACCACGCTCTCAACAACCTTCGCCACAAAACGAAGGTTGGAGACTGGACGATAGTTGGCTAATTCAGCCAGGTCCAGGGAAGGCTTCTTGAGGAGGGGCCTCACTACTGCCTCTTTCAAGGCGGCAGGAAAGGCACCCTCACTCAGAGAAGCACCTATAATCCCCTGGAGCCAGCCTCGTGTAACCTCCCGGGAAGCCAGTACCAACCAGGAGGGACACGGGTCCAATAAACACGTGGCGGCACTAATCTTACCCAGAACCCTGTCCACATCCTCGGGAGTCACAGGATCAAACTCCTCCCAGATAACATTCTCAAGACCTGCCCCGGTCTCCTCCCGTGGACTCATCCAATCGGAGTCCAAGCCATCCTGAATCTGAGCGACTTTATCGTGCAGGAATTGCACAAAGTCCTCAGCACAACCCTGCAAGGGATCTTCCCGCACTCCCCCCCGAAGAAGGGAGTGGGTCACCCTAAACAGGGCGGCTGGGCGGTTCTCTGCAGATGCGATAAGAGCGGAAAAATGGTTAGATTTTGCCGCTTTTATCGCCACTAGGTAGGTCTTGATATAAGACCTCACCTGTGTCCGGTCGGAATCGGATTGACTAGTTCTCCAAATGCTCTCCAGGTGTCTTTTCCAACGCTTCATCTCTCTCAGCTCCTCAGAGAACCAAGGAGCTAATTGAGACCGGCATCAGGTCAGAGGCCGCAAAGGCACGACACGGTCCAAAGCTCCAGCGGCCGCCCTCTCCCAGGCGGCCACCAGCTCTTCAGTCGAGTCGTGTGTTAGAGTCTCAGGAAATGGCCCAAGCTCCGTCAGGAACCTTTCGGGATCCATCAGGCGCCTGGGACGGAACCATCTGGTTGGTTCTGTCTCCCTGCGGTTGGGGCAGGGAGTAGGAAAGTCTAGTTGAAGGAGTGAATGATCTGTCCATGACAAGGGTTTAATATCTAGGTCCCCTCTACCAAGATCATTCAACCACTGACCAGAGATAAAAATCAGGTCCAGAGTGTGTCCCCCTATGTGAGTGGGGCCTTGAACTAACTGGGTCAGGTCCAAGGCTGTCATGGAAGCCATGAACTCCCGAGCCACCTCTGACGCCTCACCTGCGGATGGGAGGTTGAAATCCCCCATGACAATAAGTCTGGGGGTATCGACCGCCACCCCGGCAATGACGTCGAGTAGCTCGGGCAGGGTCGCTGCCACGTGGCAGGGAGCCAGGTACGTAGTCAGCAAGCCCATCTGCACCTTACAGCCCCACTTCACACAAAGGGACTCACATCTGGCTATCTGAGGAACAGTGGTCTCCCTCGGACAAAGACTCTCCCTAATGATCACCGCCACTCCCCCACCCCTCCCCTGGGCCCTTGGCTGATGAAATGCACGGAAACCTGGCGGGCACATCTCAACGAGGGGGACCCCCCCTCTTGGCCCAACCAGGTCTCCGTAATACCTGCCAGGTCTGCACCCCCCTCCAAAATAAGATCACAGATGAGGGGGGCCTTATTAACCACCGACCTGGCATTACATAACATCAGCCGCGGACCCTGGGCCTGAGGCTCTACACAACCCAGGACACGAGTCACGCATTGGGGGCCGGAGTGCGCAATCGCTCAGAGACAGCGCGTGCGCACCCCTGACACTTGATATGACCCCCTGTGCCCGTCATACCTGCCCCTCCCACTCATGATTTCAATTACACAGCCCTTTCTATCGTCCCCCTGCCCCCCGGTTAAATTTCCTTTCACGACCCCTCTGCTGCACCTAATCAACCCATCATCCCGCGCAGTCGTTATCTGGACCCCCCCAGGTCCACTTTTACAACCCCCACCCGTCCTCCCGCGTCCCCTTAAAATTTTCCTTAAAAATTTAACTAAAAAACCCCTCAACCCCCTCTTTGCTGCATGCCATCTCTCGGGGTCCCAAAGCCCGTCATCAAGATAGGCCCTCGATAACGTGGAGGGCCAGGCCTGCGAGAGGGGGCAGTCTTGCAGTGCAAGAAGGTTGGTTAATATAGTAATTCTTTATTTAACACAAGAAAGGGGCATGAGATTGAGCCATTACCCAGCACTGCAGTAGGTAACATCAAGTTATTAACTACAATAAAACCAAAGCAGTGATCTTCTCTAAAAGACCAGTTACTTACCGCGATTCTTGGATTGATTCTCTACATCAATCATATTAAGGTATTTGTACAATAGGTCAATGACTCTCAACTTTCTCTTCATCATGGGCCCCCTTTAAATATGTTTGGTGGCCACAGACCCCCTTTAACTCAAGATTTAAATCATAACATTTTTTTCAAGCCTTCATAGACCCCGCTGTGACCCTGCAGCCCCACCCCACCCCCAGGGGTCCATGGACAACAGGTCGAGTACCACTGCAATAGGTAATCAGGAGCTATCAATAATGGTAGCTCAGTGTTGGGGCCTCCAAACTTTCAAACAGTAGTTTGTATCTCACCCATTACAATGCTAGTAATTCTTTCCCTAGGAAGTTTTTCAGAACTGGACATCAGCCACTTGTTTTATACAATACAGATTTGGTGGTGTTTTTTTAGAATAGAATTCTTTGTTGGCCAAGTGTGATTGGACACACAAGGAATTTGTCTTTGGTGCATATGCTCTCAGTGTACATAAAGAAAAAATAAAATATATTCATCAAGAATCATAAGATACAACACTTAGTGATAGTCATAGGATACTAATAAGCAATTAAATCATACTAGGAAACAATAAAAACAATATAAGTTGTAAAGATACAGGCAACATGGATATAGCCATAAGTGGGAAGAGATAGGTTCTAGTAAGGATGAGAAGAAGAATTGTAATACAGTCTTAGTTAATTTGACAGTGTTATGGGGATTAGTTGTTTAGCAGAGTGATGGCATTTGGGAAAAAAATGTCCTTGTGTCTAGTTGTTCTCATCTGCAGTGCTCTATAGCATCGTTTTGAGGGTAAAAGATGAAACAATTTATGTCCAGGATGTGAGGGGTCTGTAGATATTTTCACAGCCCTCTTTGACACTCTTGAGACAATCCCAAGCAAGGCATTATTTTTTTTTAAAAAAAAAAAGAAGTAGGATACTCATATAATAAATTTCATTTTTTTTCTTTACAAGAATGTAATCCTCTGCCCTGTTACAAGAATTAGGACCCCCCTCACACACTGAGAACAAGTTTTAAACTAGTAGGATCGTACCTTTGCATTTGGATAGTTATTTAAAAGAAGGTTTTACTTATTCAAGAACTACCGCTGTCTCTCTCTGTTTTCAGAAAAGGAAGAAAGATGAAAATATTAAAATGTTTTCATATTTAGGATAAAGAAAATTAGAGACAAGAGTACAATGCTCATAGAAAGTTCACTTTAAGTAATGGTAAAGAAATGAACATGAAGATTCAAGACTGGTCTTGAAATGACTGCGTAATTCAAAATTTACTTCATAGGTTAAACTTCTCGGTATGGTAATTGAACTTTGTTGTTGTTCAGTTGCTTCTGTTTCCAACTCTTTGAACTCCCATTAATCATGGCATGCGAGCCCCACTCCCCCATCCTCTGTCTCCCAGATTTTGTCCAAATTCACGTTCATTCTGTTCATGATGCTATCTAACCATCTCATCTTCTGCCCTCTGTTTCTCCTTTTGCCTTGAAATTTTCCCAACATCAGGGTCTTTTCCAAGGAGTTCACTCTTCTCATTTGGTGGCCATAGTATTTGAACTTCAGCTTCATTGTCCTTCCAAAGAATAGTCAGGGCTGATTTTCCCTTAGGATTGATTGATTTGATCTCCTTGCAATCCAAGGGATTCTCAAGAATTTTCTCCAACACAATTTGAAAACATCAATTCTTTGGTGCTTCCTTGTGGTCCAACTCTCACAGCCAGACATTACTACTGGGAAAACCATAGTTTTGACTGTACGGACCTTTGTCAGCAAGGGGATGTCTCTGTTTTTTAATATGCTGTCTAGGTTTGCCATAACTAGACATTGTGTTCATCTAGAAGATTTAGTACACATATGAAGGTTATTAGAACTTTACTATCCTGCTTGAATAAACCAATTAAAAATAATAGCATTTTCTTAGATTAGTAAGGCTGTTCAGAAATGTCCTCCTGAAGAAACCTTATAGCAGCGTTTCTGCATCTTACTTCCAGATCATAACGCCTTTTAAACTTGCAGGGGAAACCCACATGTTCCAACAATTTCCATGCTTTGGTTCAGCAGTGAGATGACCTGAAAAAAAGAGTTATTGCCTGTGGTGATCAGTGATCAGCTGTTTTGTCCAACTAGACTGAAAGGGAAAAAAAAAATAGTTGAACATAAATATGTTCCAGTAGCCTCTTCTGTTTCTTCCTTAAGCATACTTTCAATATGGTCTTAGAGCTAGCTTGCTCTTGGGGCACTTTTAGCACGAGGAACAGATGTTTGGAGAAAGTGGGCAACACAAAGGACTTTGTCAATGACATTGAAGTATCTGGTATTGAGTTTCTGCCACGGGATGCTAATTGATGCCATCTATGAGTTAATAAATTGCCTTCAATGAAGTTGGGCCTATTAAATTCAGCTAAGGCCTTTTAGCTTGGCATTTTGTGGTGTGCCAATGAAACCACTCTCTCCTTGTAAGGTGTTTTGAGCATTTTTGATCATTTCTGTTATTGTTGTTCATGAAGGACTCGGGGGAAGCTTAACTGACAAAGGTTGCAGAAGAAAATGCTGCTCAGTATTCAGATACACACTGATACATTTTAAAGAACCACAACAGCAAGTAAATTACCACTGTTGCTGCCATTAGTCTAGTAAATTTCATTTCCTTCCTACTAGCGCCTGGTGTTAATCACGCTTTTATGTTATATACACTACCTTGGCATTATGTAGCAATTAGCAAATGTACTGCTAATTAATTTTACTTTGTAATGCAAATCCTGCTAAACTTTGAAGTCATAACATTTCAAGCTTCTGATGATTACAAGGTCGCTTTCGTATTCAGCACAATATTCGTAAGACTAATGAATGCATTTGATATGCAGCAGGATATCCTGTATTTTTCCCTGGTGGTCATTAACATTTATCAGTAGGTACTTTGTTTAGATACTAAGTTCTGGGTGGCCAGGAAGAAACATGAAAATATTTCAATTAATTGGAACTTTAAAGTAACAACAGTAACGAAAAGGGTGTCTTCAGGGGATGTTAACTTCTGGAATTTGTACGTTTCTTATATGTAATTTTGAGTAGTAAACTTCAGAGATAGCATGTGCATTTATCACTAACAGCTGGACAGTTAAAACTCAGGTCGCCCTTGATATTTCAGAGTATAAGAACACTCAAATTTTCCTTCTAGGCATATAGAGTTTAGGCCCCAGATTTATACAAGGGAGACCCACACCTAAATGCTCCCAAGAACCATAAAACCTATTGGGGATTTTGAGTCACTGTCTCAGTAGAACTTGATTCTCAAATGAAAAATCTATATTCCTCTCTCTCTCTCTCTCTCTCTCTCTCTGTGTATGTTCCAGCATAATTCTGGACCGCCTTGAGCAATTTCAACCAAACTTGGTACACAGATGACTTACTCCCTGGAAAGAAATACTGTGGGAGTAAGACACCCCTAACACCCCTCGGGGGGGGGGGTATTCTGTTAAGATACAGCCTGTTGTGCCTTAAAATGACTTCTACTGGACTGCCTTAAAATGGCTTCTATTGTACAGCACAGTGGGGTTACCATGGTAACGGCTTCACAGGACTCCACAAGGGGGCTCCCTCTGGTAAGGGAGAAAATACAACATTAGAAATTACGTTTGGTCCAGATATTTTCAACAAGGCTTTGATTATTCTTGAGGACAAATGTATGGCCATGATCAATAAAACATTACTGCAACTCAGCCTGCCTGCACCACTTTCAGAGTAACACGATGTACTTCTGCCTTCTGCCACCAATAGCCTCCCACCGGCCAGTTCGCTCCCACAGAGAGGGCCTCCTCAGGGTGCCGTCGGCTAGACAATGCCGGCTGGCGACCCCCAGGAGGAGAGCCTTCTCTGTGGTGGTACCTACCCTTTGGAACAATCTACCCCCAGAGATACGAGTGATCTCCAACCTCCGGACTTTTCGTCGGGTCCTAAAAACTCATCTCTTTCAGTTAGCCGGTCTCTCTTGATTTTATGATTTTATGGTTGATTTTAAATTTTGATATGGATTTTAAATTGATAAATTTTAAACTATGGGCCAAATTTAATTATTTTAAATCTATTTTTAATCGTACTTTATTTTGGCTGTTCACTGCCCTGAGTCCGAAAGGAGAAGGGCAGTATAGAAATTTGAATAATAAATATATAAATAATAAATACTTCACACAGATTACACACGAGAAAAGAACTACAATGTCGAACAGCTTAGTGGATATATCACAGACAAGAAGCCACTTCTAAATCAAGATCAGAAAAAAGCATACCAAATGATCATGGATCAGCTAATAAAACAACAAGGTGGTATCCTTTTACTTGACACTTCTGGGGGCACAGGGAAAACATTTTAAACTAATTTAATTCTCGCTGAGATCAGGGCTCAGGATGAAGTTGTTCTTCCTGTCTAATAAAAGGATTGGGATAAATAAATAACTGGGCAACACTGGGTTATCAGCTAGCCTGATTATAAATGCAACCCAGGAATGAAAAAACAATGAGGTAGATATAGGAATAAAGGCACTTGTTTGTTTGGGAGGGAACAAATAGCAATGGAGGGAGAGAGAGGCTTCAATTTTATTTCACCTCACTCGACAGAAGAATTGTTGTTTTTATCAATCCTTCTCCCCCAAAATAGGCTGAGGAGGGTATCTATAATAAATTTGAGTTTGTTTCATTTGTATGGGTGAATGCTCAACAGCAGTGTTAAAATAGCACTTTGGCCGTTTGCTGACATCCTGAAGCCATTAGACAGTTCAGCTCCATGATTCATTGTTTGGCTTTCCAATGGAGGATTCTCAGATACTGCTTCATTATTGGTAGCCATATTGGATAGAGAAAGAAGAGTGGTGTGGTGGTCTAGAGGTGAAGTCTCTTGCCTCACACTCGGGAAGTTGAGAGTTCAATTCTAGACTGTGACAGATGTTTCTCTATCAGGACGCAACCGGAAGGTATCTGCTGCAAACTTCACATAGGCATCAGGAAGGGCATCTGGCCAGTAAATGCTCAGCTCCATTCAGTTGCCCCAATTCCATCCTGGTAAAAAGGATTACAAGGTCATAAAAAATGGATAAAGAAAGAGGGAAACAAGGGCCAACATCAGCTGGAATGGGGGTGGGCAAGAAAGGGAGAGTTTGGTCTCCCTTAAAAGCAAATAAAACATAATGGAGAACAATAGAAGAAAATCTACAAGATGGCTGTTTTTTTCTAAGACAGCCATCTTGTCTTTTTCTAAATTATTTGGTGAATAATTTCAGCTCGATTTCAAAGAGGAATATATAATTTTCCAAATTTCTTGTAACTCTTCTAGTTTAAAAATATTAGTTATGATTTTTCCATATGCTTTGAATTTCAAAAGGCTGTTTCCTCTATCCCATTCTGTTTGGAAGCTGGGAGAAAATATTTAAGATAATGGCTTTTATTCTTTTAAGAATAAATTAACCCTAGGAAGATAGTGAATCCCATTACTGATGCCTTTCAGCAAATTTCTGGCATTCTTTTAAAGGCAAACTTTAAAGTATAATGCACTGATCTGTTAAAATCTTTCCTCTAATGATATTTAAGTGATGGAAATGTGTATCAATGCATTCAGGCACTGTATTGATTTCATAACTAAAGCTACTGAGTCCCATCAAAACACTTTTGCTACATGCAGGATGCACAATGCTCTTTAAAAAGATTCTTTAGTGGGAAAAGCCTGAGTCAAAATCATTATCCTGGGAAATCTTGACAAAAGAAGGGAAAAGAAGCGGGGGGAGAGGGAGAGAAATCAGTAGAGAGAAGATATGCCTTAAGGAGAGCAATATGGAACATGCAGTTCTAAAAAGGGAAGGAGAAATATGGTCCCATTTTTACATACACTTCTTGGATTCCATTTAACATTTATTTCCAACTTTCTTGATTGCGGAAAACAAATCCAAGAAAGGACAAATCTTTGTGTTCCTCTGAAAAGGAAACCAGCTTCTTTTAGATGTCAGCATTCCAGAAAGTCCCCAACTCCAAGTAAAAACTCCGAGGCAGGCAATTCTCAAAGTTCCATTTTATTAGAGTAGGTATACTGGCACATCTGGGAAAACCCGAATCTGAGGGTTTCGGGTTTCCGTTCAATAAATCAAAACCCCAAATCCATCCCCTTCACCCATCAGTCTATCATATGGTCTAATCATCATCCGTCCCAACTTGAGCCATCTCTGCAACCACTTCTCCTCTAGATGCATAAACACCATGATCTTGACTGAAGGGAAGAATGCTATTATGTCTAACTATATTCACTTTCCTAGATCACCCCTACTACTTTCCCAGGCACATGGAGTTGGCAGCGTTGAAGCTTCTGGTGCTCATATAGCTTCCAAAGCTGACATTAGAAGTAGCAAAACTTATATTAGAAGTGGAGAGACAGCTTTGAGAATGTTGAACACTCCTCTTTTTTATGTGTTCTGGAAAGCTGGCGGAAGTCTTCTAGATACAGAGGGCTCATCCTCTCCATTATTTCTGACTCCTTGATGAGGACGAAGAGAAGGAAAATCAATGGGGCAATTTTCTAACCCTTTTCTCATTAGACCTGTTACAATTCAGCCCAATGAAATATGACAACCATCTTTCCCAGATATTGCAAGAGTCACACTCACACTTTCACCGCAACCAGCAGATTCTCAAACTCACTATTTGAGCAAATCCACCCTTAAGAAGACCTTTGTTAATGAATTATTATTTCAGGGACAAATTGTTTGTTCCAAAGCTTTGTGGGTTTGTCACTCAGAGGAATAAGAGTCCTTCTGATCAAACTTTTCTGAATAGCTCATCAAATATTATATATCTATTGTGAGCATACTCTCTACTGAGAAGGATGCTTGTAATAAATAAATAGATTGTAATAAAGCATCATTTCAGAGCATCTTTAGGGATGTGGTGGGGGAGAAGAGGATAATGCATACAGAATTTTCTTCTGCATATTTCTCCTACTTGTTCTCATTCAGTTGGATTACCGACTGTGCTTTCAAAAGAAATACTTTCAAAACAATACTTTCAAAAGAAAAGATGGGCAGAGTGCTCATTTGATTACAAAGCAGCCAAGGAATGTGCATCCTTTACTATGCAATCATTTTTTTTCCTAGTGCTTTTCAGCATCTCTTGCTTCTTAAATTCCTAGACAATCCTAAAGAAAGCAAAACTGTCTACCTTTTCAAACTGGGAAGTGTTAGAATGAAGGAAAGATAATTCACAGAGAGCAGCAGCATCAATAGCCCTTCCTCCACCCCCATCAGCAAGTCCACTAATTACTGAGCAGTGTTGAGCTTCAGGGTTTAGTGAGCATGATCTAGACAGCAGATTTCTTGATGTCAGGCAAGGTGATCTGCTACACAAACCACAAGCAACTGACTGGGCTCCTGTCTTTATAGCCTGGTGACCTGATTTCTGATTGGTCTTTAGCCGAGCTAGTTTCCTATTGATGCATTTGATGCAGGTTGGTCTCAGCTAAAAAAACAATTAGAAGTCCAGTCACCTATCAGTTACCTAGATATAGGACTCCAATTAGTCCCTGCTCTGTTGCCCGAGATCTGCCCCTTTGCCTCCTGAAGATACCAGCCACAGAAACTTTAGGAAATCTGCTCTTTAAACCATGGTTACTAAACCCTGAAATTTAACATTGCCCTGTAGCAGTATATTCCACTTATTATTGTGCCAGAGTTGTATTTTAACTAAATAAATAAATAAGGTAAAGATTCCACTCACACATATGTGCTAGTCGTTCCCAACTCTAGGGGGCGGTGCTCATCTCCATTTCAAAACCGAAGAGCCAGCGCTGTCCGAAGATGACTCCGTGGTCATGTGGCCGGCATGACTAAATGCCAAAGGCACATGGAAGGCTGTTACCTTCCCACCAAAGGTGGTCCCTATTTTTCTACTTGCGTTTTTTACATGCTTTCGAACTGCTAGGTTGGCAGAAGCTGGGACAAGTAATGGGAGCTCACCCCGTTACACGGCACTAGGGATTCAAACCGCTGAACTACCGGCCTTTCGATCGACAAGCTCAGTGTCTTAGCCACTGAGCCACCACATCCCCTCCAAAATAAATAAATACACCACCAAGAAAAAAAGGAAGCCTAAAGCCTCCTGAGATGGAGCAAAACCCTGCATTCTTTTTAGAAAGAGCAATGAAAAATTGTGAGATGGTGTTTTTCAGCAAAGCGTTAGAAAGAGATGGTAGAGCTTAGTGACAATTTCATATTTGCTTTGTTTTTCCATTCTAGTGGAGGGGCATGTCTATAATTGTTACTTCCGCCAATTGTTATAGATCAACGTCTTCCAATAGGAGCAGAGTAAAGAAAAGACCAAAGTTGACTGCGTATTTCCTTATCTTGCCTTACTATCAACTCTCTGGAAGGCATCAATGGGAAGGGGAAGCCAGAGGGAGAAATTGCTTTCCTTATTGAGAGTCTCGAAAGTTTTTCATTGCTCTCTATCAATTGATCCATTATACCCGGTGCCAGAACTTCTAAAGCAAGCAAACTTAGTCTCTCCCCTTTTCTTCAAACCCTTGTGAGATAAATAGGGATGACTATCTAGGTAGCCCACCATCCTTCACTGAAGGAATTCCAAGCAAGGTTAATATCAATCATCTTTAGATCATTCAGTGAAAGGCAATGAAAGGCATCTGAAGAAAGAAAGGAGTAGCCCAAAAAAAACCCCAAAACCCAACAGTTTCTCATTCTGCAGAGCAAGGTCTATAGTATTCTAGTCCCTAGACAGAGTAATTATGTTACAGGGAAGAAATGTGCTTCTCCTATCCTCTGCTATTAATATGTTTTTGATTTAAGGAACTATTACAGTAATTTAAAAAATGGCTACCAGAGTTAAACTGTGCATTTACAAGGAATAAAAAAAGAAGAAGAAGAAGATGACGACTCTAAAATCTTGCTTGCAATTAACACTTGCTAAGAACATTTAAAGCTTCACATATTTTCAGTTAACAACGTAGGGAACATAGATACACAGTTATTAAGAAGAGGCCATTTCCATTTAGCCTAGCTGAAATATAGTCTCTATAGCATGTTCAATTAAAGGCGTTCTACAAAGAGATTAAGGTTTGTTTTCAGTACTGCTTTGGCTATTACCTTCCACCACGTTGTTTCAATTTCTGGGTCTGATTGTTGTTCATTTTTAACCAGGAATCCAGCAGTTATAGATGATAGTTCTCACAACTTTTGACCATAAGTTATGACGGCTTATTTCAGAGAAATGGTAGCCTGATGCATCTTGAAGGCACCAAGTTGAGTTCATTGATCTAACACAGGGGTCAGCAACCTGCTGCTTCAGAACCGCATGCAGCTCTTTGGGCCCTCTGCTGTGGCTCCGTCAGGTGATCCCACCACTGGCTGGCCCCACCCCTTGCCTTCCCCTCCCAGTCACTCCTCGCCTGGCCTGAGAAAGTAAGGGCGACGACGGGGGATGGAGAAGCGGCCAGGGCAGAGACAGAGAGATACAGAGAGGGGGGAGGAAGAGAGGGGAGAGAGAGATATGTCAAAAGGATTTTGTGTTTCCCGGTGTTTTTTAACAACTGGTTCTCTACCCTAATGACCGGCTGGGTAGGCATGGCTAGGGGGTCATGTGACTGGTGGAAGTGTGACATTGTTGGCCACGCCCATCCAGGTTTTGTGGCTCCCGGTGTTTTCTTTTCTGTGGGAAACGGGTCCAAATGGCTCTTTGAATATTTAAGGTTGCAGACCCTTGATCTAACATGTTCTCAGTTGCCTACCTTCAGAAAGTACACAAATAAGAACTGACCTCCCTCTCTCTCTCTTTCGTGGGATGTCCTAGATGTGCAACATATGATGCCTTTAGTATTAGAAGAAGCTGTGTTTTGGGAGATAAAGCTCATGTTTCATATGCAGAAAGCTGCAGATGTAAATCCTCAGATGGCATTTCTGTTTGGATCTGAGAAGAATGAAGATCAGTTATCAATAGCAATAGCATTTAGATCTATATACTGCTTTACAGTGCTTTAAGCAGTTTACAAAGTCAGCCTCTTGCCCCCAACAATCTGGGTCCTCATTTTACCCACCTCAGAAGGATGGAAGGCTGAGTCAACCTTGAGCCTGGTGAGATTCAAACTGCCGAACTTCAGGCAGCTGGCAGTGAACAGAAGTAGCCCGCAGTACTGCACTCTAACCACTGCACCACCAAGGCTCATAACAGAGGGAAGCATCTTATGTCCTTGAGCACAATGGTTCAGTATGATTATTATGACCTATAACAATAGATCACCTGCAACTTTACTTATGGAAAGCCTGTTCAGTTAGTAGCCAGTAACCACTTATCTGTATAAAATATATTACTAATTTCACTGGATGGCTGAATTTATTGCTTGATGTCTTAGAGAGTTTATCAATAATAAGAGGAGACTGCTATTAGTCTTTGCCAGGAAAAAGTGGCTCCAAGTTCAGATTCTGATACATATAACCAATGTATTTATGTGACAGAGAAGAAATCGTTTTCAAAGGATCCACTGCTCCAAAAGAAAACAGATTTATATTGTGGTTTCACAAGGCTGCCAAATTCAACTGATCCAGGCTTAATCATCAAATGGTAGCATATCTACAAAGAGCTAGAGGCCACTTAGGCTGGAAAGAAGCAGTATTTTCACTTGCATCTTATATCAGGGACTTGGAAGGATGGAAGCAAAGCTCATAACAAATATTCAGAGTAGACATTGTGATCTGTTTCCGCGTCCTATACAGATTAAAGCAAAGGTGGCCTTTTTTCTCTTTTTTAGTTCCAGGCCACAAATACATCTTATAAGGCAGGAAATAAGAAGGAAAATATATATATATAGAATGTTTGTATTGGGAACTATAAAAGGGACATTATACTCACAATGCTTTCCGAGCTTCACTCTCATAAAAATTGGTTGGTGGTTTAACAGGACATTGCAGGTGAGGGGAAAAGCCCTTTTTAAATGATCATTTCATTTTGTTTCCCTTGCACAAGCACTGTGCATACCTCATCTCAATCCTATTATTTGATTTTGTGCTATTTGGTTAAAATGAGTTTTTAGATACTTAACTATTGCCACCCAAAGATCTAATCAGAAAAAAAGAAAAGAAAAGAAAAGAAAATACTTGGGTGAGATATTGGATTGCAACGATAGGTCTTTTGCCAGACCATTTAAAGAATAACAGAATTTCAAAGTCTTTCATAAATAAGAGGACCTTTCTGACAGTGTTTGCTTTTAAAAGTTCCTAACCTTCCTCCAGTGCTTCCAGCTTTATGGATGTAGATTCAAATAAACCATGGGTGGGCCGCTGAGGGTTTGGGAGAACCTCTAGCTAAGATTCTGTGCAGTTTGGAGAACCCCCAAATCCCACTCCTGACTGGCCCCGCCTACCCCTCCCCTCCCAGGAGTCCCCACATGACCCGTTTTGGATGCAGATAAGTGCAGGGTGCACGTGGAGGCTTGGGGACGGCAAAAAGCAGGCCTACTGGAAGTTCAGAAGGTTTGAGGGCTTCCAGAGCCTGGGGAGGTCATTTTTGCCCTCCCAGAGGTTGAGAAAAGCCTCTGGAGCCTGGGGAGGGCAAAAAGCCCCCCCCCCCTTGGTGCAGGAGGCCAACTAGGCCACCCCCCACTATGGCCACGCCCATCCAGCAACCAGGCAGAGAACCCCTTGCTAAAATTTTTGAAGCCCACCCCTGAAATAAACACTCTAAGACCACTGGAAAAGTTGGCAGGGAGGATATTGAGAGCAGAGTTATAATTCTCTGTCCCACTTAAGTTATCATCTTTTCAGCTACTGAACTTGTCAAACACTCTCCTGCAGAAATGGAGCATATCAGAAAGATAATGAAAGCTGGACAAATTGGATGATGGGAATTTATTCTTGAAAAGCAGTGGGGGGGGGAGGGCAAGTAGGAACTCGTCTTCTGGAATTACAAACCACTCTCAATGTCTGTTCTTAACACACATTCAAATGAGCAAAATGAGGCTCCTTTTTTCCCAAGCAATAAGCCACAAATGAACCCAAGATAACCCCAGCCAACATGTCTTGAAAAGTGATGAGTAACAATGGGTGGTAAGAATACCACTAGCTATAGCATCTAGACAGCAGCAATGTTGATTTAAAATGCCTACACACAACCCTAACAGTCATGGATGATATATTTGGGGCTGACTCTGCACCAATTTTGAAAAAAAAGGAGTCATACTGTTGGTCTTGCAGCCAAAGCAGATGAGAGATTTGTGGCATCTTGAAGACCAACATCTTGTGGTTCTGCTTTGATAGACATTTCCTTGAAGGTACTGGGCATTTATTATGTGCAAACATTACTGTGATACAAGGCAGCATAAATAAGAACAAACAGAATGGAAACAGAAAAAGGAATGCTTCGGATACCAAGGGATAACCACGTTTGAACTTTCTGTATAGAAAACACTCAGGAATTAAAGTCATGAAAAAGAAATTGCTGGGAGATTGTGACCAGCATGAAATGAACTCTGTGGTTTACTGGGTGCTCCAACTGGATCCCTCCAATCAAAGTCCAATTCGGTTGTATACATAAATATTCACATTAGCACTGACATATTACAAAGTACATATAAAGCATTGAACCTCTAGTCATCAATCCTTTGCAAGCAAAAAGGTTTCTGGCAGTGCGTCTTTTAAATCCTGGTCTGTTCACTATGTGTTCTCAGGGTTGAAAAGAAGCTCCTTGTCCTTTTCCAGGCCCAAAGCAAATTGAGCATTTGAGAAAGGGGGAAATACATGGTTTAACCTTGTAAATAAAAGAAAATAGAATGGGAATGGGAAGAGACAAAAGGAGAACATGTATATTCTGGATATTAATGCAGATTGATTGTTTCTGCTTGGCTGCTATTGCAACTGTCAAAAAATTATTGCTGATATCTATAGATGCAGAAGAAGCAAAATCAAACCGATTAGATTTATAATTTCTGATTGATTCCAGCCTGGAAAAACATATCTCACAGAAATTGTGAAAAAGCTGGATTCCTCAACCCATGGGACGTAATGTAAACTGGTATATATCCATAGAGACATTACATTATATATATTATGGTATATATCCATATAGACATTACATATTCTCAAAGCAGTTTGAGAATATGGAGATAGTACATCCATGTGGCTCTAAGCGCACTTCCACTGAGTTCAAAAGCACCTCTAAACCTATGGGACCCAATGACATGGATCTAATTCTGCAGCTGAGCAGATTTATTTCTACCTCAGCAGTGTTGCACAAATATTTTCCTTTCAAAAATTCAGAGGCTGACT